>NC_142742.1:9440000-9725000 GCF_051943395.1 Hippocampus bargibanti | reverse complement strand
CATTCGGCAGCTGTGGCTCACCGGCACCCATCACGCAGATATGGCTTCATATCGCTGGCTGACAATAGGAAGGCCGCGTGGCAATCAAAACAATAGAAGCAACCGCACATTTGATTCAGAACCGCCGGGAGGACGAGGAGAGGGTGAGGAGTCTAGACATCTAGGGAATAAATTGAAAATTGGTGAGATACGTAAAAAGTAAGATCATTTCTTTCCTGTCTCAGATGAAAGCTGGTGTGACAAGTTGAGGATGATGTGGAAGCAGGGAACAAAGTCTTTTCTTTTGCGCTCAATATTCAGTAAGTCTTGTTTTCGAGTTGATGACGATGTCTGACGTGATGTCACGTCAGGAACGCCCCTGACCGAGAAAGCGACACGCAATACCTTTTGGGTACTTTGTTTGGTCTGAAAACTTCGTGTTGATAGCGAAATTAGAAGGAAAACACATAAATAATGCAATGGTGAATTGTTGTGTGTTGCACCAAGACTACTATTTGATATGAGTTGACACAAATTCCCAGCAGACAAATCAGCTCATTTCCAATGGAGCTTGGGCGCCATCTTGTGCATTTTCGGGCCCACTACATTGAAGTACTGATGACTCGAATTGATACGCAAGTACTTCTTTAATCGATTGCAAACATTTATGTTTTCCTCTTCAGAACTTTTTGAATCATATTCATAACTGGATGAGTAACAAGAAAGCATCTTCTCCGAATCTGAAGCCATTGTTTTGATTCTCGAGCAAGGCCAGATGTCCTGGCGAACAAGGATCACGAGGTCACGAACAAGGGGGCGGGATCTTCTGTAACTTGCCTTCTGCGTAGTCATTTTGAAGTAGTTTTGGGACACTTTAACTCATTTTTATTGATGTTTCGCATTTGACTAAACATATCAGCCTGCGTGTTTTGGGTATGTTAGATGCTATAAAACGTTTTTTTCTGCTGTCAGTTAGGCAACAGAAAATGGTGTCGGTTGTCCTTTAAGTAAAATAGCTATAAAATGAAACCTATGGCATCTTTTCAAAATCTAATTGTATAATTGTGAACAGTAACAAAAGTCTATTTTGACTAATATTTCCTTATGGCTCTAACATATAACTTTATAAAAACAAACTGTTTTTGGAGGGGGGTTGAGTGATTTGGTCTTTTTTTTTTAAGGCAAAGTATTGATTATGGTTGTGAACGCTGGCATAATCACTTTTCAAGCTACACATTCACACACAATGACATCATTGTACATATTTTCTCTTGCAAAGATGAGAGACGCATGCTCCTAAATTTCGGACGTGTACATTTGTATTTTTTTTCTGAAAGGAGCCCACCCCCTACCAATTTTTATGGCTCTCATGAGTACTTCCACACTCCATTTTGCTCGCAGGCTTCACTCTCCCTACTGCGGCGATCTCTAATGTCGCCCGCTTACACCCACTGGGCGATGTAATGGCAGACATCGCTCACTTCTAGGAAAGAAAATGTGACAATTTTTTGCTCTCCTTTTGTTGACAAACGGCACACGCTTCCTGCTGTGTTGTCACTCGGTTGCTTCTACGTCTTTTTTCTGCTATTTTGCTAATAATTTAGGGAAATAAGTATTTGAAATAAGTATTTGTTTGCTTTTCACTTGGTTTGCGAGCACCAGTTGTACACGTGATCATAAAGAACTCTCATATTGAAGTGCCCATACATGTCACACAAAAGAGTTTGAGATAATTTCGACTGAATTTTAAGTAAATGGGGATATTTGCTGGTCCATTAATGGTTGAAAAATATGTCGTGAATATTGGCATTTAGTTCTTTGTTAAGGAAAAATATTTGACATACACATCCCTGAGTTAGCTTTAAAGGACAACCGACACCATTTTTTTGTTTCCTAACTGACATCAAAAAAACGTTTTATAGCATCTAAAATACCCAAAACATGCAAGCTGATATTTTTAGTCAAATGCAAAACACCAATAAAAATGACTGCAAGTGTGCTAAAACTGCAACGACCTCACCCCACGACGTCTTGCCTTGCTCCAGAATCAAAACAATGGCTTCAGAGCGTTCAGATTCGGAGGAGATGCTTTCTTGCTACTTATCCAGTTATGAATATGATTCAAATAGTTCTGAAGAGGAAAGCATAAATATCTGCAATCGATTAAAGAAGTTCTTCCGTATCAATTCGAGCCGTCTGGACTCCAATGTAGCGTCCAGAAAATCACAAGATGGCGCCCATGCTCCATTGGGATACAGTGATTTGTCTGCTGGGAATATGTGTCAACTTCTGGATGGTGTTACCGCAATTGGTAGTCTTGGTGCAACACACAACGATTCACCATCGCGTTATTTATGTGTTTTCCTTCTAATTTCGCCATCAACACGGATCAACACGATCTTTTCTGACCAAACAAAGTACCCAAAATTCATTGTGTGTCGCTTTCTCGGTCAGGGGCGTTCCTGACGTGACGTCACGTCAGGCATCGTCATCAACTCGAAAATAAGACTTCCTGAATATTCAGCGCTAGTCTTAAAACGTAAAATATAGCTATATGCGGTGGAATATTTGTAAAATATGCTCAGTAGAAGTCATTTGAAGTCATTTTACAAATTATGGACACAACTTGTCCGGAAGTGTCGGATGTCCTTTAAGGCTAATACTCTGTTGATATATGTCGTGTCTCAATGTGTGTTAATGTAGCAAGTATTTGAAGTTTTTAAATTCCTGTCACATGTATGCTAATGTCAGTGGCGTCTCCTGACAAACTGTGAATTACATTTCAAGCAATTCAAACGCTTAACACGATCAGAAAGAATAACGGCAGTAGCAAACAGGCAACAGGGACAGCCCGAGCAGGAAGCATTGTTAAGAGCTATAATTCTGCAATATGCGTACTTCTCTCAATTAGAATATTGTCTGACGCTGGGGGAGTGAAGCACAGATGCTTATTTGTGTAATCACTGTAACTGAGGTTACAACCCGAGAGGTGAGCATGAAATAAAAAAAAGAAAGAAAGCACCAGACGTTCGTTAAGTCTATTTAGACGCAAGACCCAAGACCTCGTTATTTTAATTACTTGATTGTGATGGAATATAATTTTTTATAGAAAACTAAAGTGGGTGAACATCACAGCGTTTGACATAATCACTTGCTAAATGTAAAAAAAATATAAATGATAAAAGCGATGTAGCCAACTGCTTTCTTGCCAAATGCCAAGAAAATTAACAAATGCATAGTTGTCTGTTCTAAGGTAAGTGGTGCTTGTCTTAATAAATAAACAAATCATAAACTAATGTAACTAACTATCAGGAATGTAATGTAATGTAACTAATAATCAGAATCATCTTTATTGCCAAGTATGTAGAACACACAAGGAATTTGTTTCCGGTCGAACACGCTGCACTAGTATCATCATCAAAAAAATTCCAAAGAGGCACTATACAGTTCCATTTGGGCTAGTGTTCAAAGAGTTAATGACTTGGGGAAAGAAGCTGTTTAAATGTCTGCTGGATTTGGTGCGCATGCGCAATAAGGCTAGTTACAAATATATGGATGTCACTTACAATTACTATTGGCATTACTTTTTATAAGCTTGGTCAGGAAATGACGAAAGTCACAAGGGCACTTTCTGTCAGGATCTGGTTGGTGACCAACGGGTGGTTTTGTTGGCCCCGCCTGCACCGGCACAGGTGTTGGTCGTTCCAATCAGTGGCAGTTAAAAGGACTCCCAGCACGATCATTGTCTTTGTATGTTTTTGTTCCTGCTGACTTTATTTAATACAATTTTTCAATTACACCCTGCTGCTCCCCCCTGCCTGCTTTTTTTGGGATCCACCACCATGCAAACCGTGACAGGTCCAGTTACATTTTTTATGAGGATGCCTATGACCTGGCAGCTTTCCCATTATTTTCAACAGACAAAGCGTGTTTGACCTTCTGCTGTATATGTGTTTACTGTTTATTTCAGCAACAAAAACAACACTCACTGAAATGACCATGTGTTTCACTGTTGTAAAACTTATGGCAGAGACAGAAACACCGGGCATACGTCCAGTGAAACCCACTGCTGACACTGTGGCCTATATGAAATTCTGCTTCTGGTCACGCATACCTATGTTCTTTCCACCCAAAAGGTGACACTGAAAAATCGAAAGATATGTTCAACACCAACCCTGGGGAGCCCGCCCCCCCAACCCCACCAACCCCCACGGCAACTACATCTGCCCTTTAAATCTCCGTCTCCAGGGGAACCGTAGCAGTAACTCTGGCACCTGTTAGGTTCAAAGACACAGCTCGACGGTTCACCTGCAATCACTGTTATTTTAACTCTCTCCTGTGGTTTTTATACTCGCAGAATCTCGACGGGTGGCTCCTTCGAATGGGACCAGAAGCTATTGTGCTTGCAAAGCAATTAAGCTTCAAATTAGCATTCACTTCATTTTTTTCTGTCTGCCCGTTCACGCTTACAATCCATCACTAAAAATAGTTTGAAGACGTATTCGCTGGAGCTGAAGGTTATTGTGCATTCCATGTCCAAGATAATTCAGTGCACTAGTAGAACAACTAGGGTGGAACAACTGTCATCCTAGTATGATTTTAAGGTAAGTCGTAGGTAGTAAAGCAATATATTCATGTAAGCAATTTTTGTTTGTTTCAAACGGAGCCAATCAGTTATAGTAAATGACTGCAAAAAAATGAATTAACTCATTCACTGCCATTCCAGAATGTATTAGGGAATTGAAAATATGACGTGGAGCACCATTACTCAATGTGTTTTTTTTCCTGCAAGGGGGTTCAGATAAAGCACTAGTCGGACCTTTGACAATGTTTTTTCTCTTCCACAAGGGGACAGCATTGCCCTTTTTTCCACGTTTGAGCTTTATTACAGTTTCAGATGTTGTTAAAGCGCTATATAAATCAGTATGTATGTATGTATGTATGTATGTATCTATGTATCTATGTATCTATGTATCTATGTATCTATGTATCTATGTAGGTATGTATGTCTTGGACAGCCGCCCTCATTTCAAACTTAATAACTCCAGCCCCATATAATTTCCCCATATAATTTAGGAATTAACTATTCTTTTCTGATGAATGAAGAGATTCTAAGGTTTCTTATACTGCATTGAATGGTTAGTCCTAATATGTAGTCCTAAAACTCAAGATTCCGTGGTTCCTGGAATTTGAATGAAAATGACAAAAACCCTGGCACTGGAGTGGACGCATTTTTGCACGACTGTCAGTGAATGAGTTATTATTATTTTTTTTTTAATAAATCGGAAACTACTCACCAGTCCGGGTGAAAGTGGCTCTACTCATGCACCTTTGTTCAACTCGCACACTTAATACTTATGGTGCATGATGCCAATTGGCGGGAGGAATGACCTGCTGGAGCCCCGAACTCACCGAGACAGTGGCGGCACGGCGACACGGCAGAGGCCAGCTGCGAGGCCACGGCAACAGGGGCAAAGGGCGCTTTTTATCCTTCATTTGTAACAAATCAGATGTGACAGGGAGGCTTGAACATTACCTTTTTGCGCTCTTTCACCTCTCACCCAAACATACGCGGGAGGAAAGGAGTCTGCAACGGTGCTTTTGGCTGGTTTACTCCTATAAAACCATCTTAATGATAATGTACTCGGACTGTCTTTGTCTTTACTAGTAGGGTAGCTTTGGCATACTAGTTGAGAAAAAAAAATCTAGCATTCGATTAGCGCATTATATTTTAGACCTGAAGACAAAGAAGATACTCGTTTGTGGATCTTAAGGACATTATAATAATGCTCAAATAAAAAGCTAGTTGAGCAATTATTTGAGATCCTTGATAGCTGGCTCGAGGTCCATGTACTAGTCAACTCTGGCATCAGTAGTCAGACAACTTTGGCATTCAGCTACATTTTACAAGTCAGGCAAAACTGTACAGTGGTGCTCAACCTGCATTTCATGAGAAGTCTTCCAGCAACTACTAGTAGTGTAGTCGGCAATTTTAACTCATTCACTGCCATCCTTGGCTATCTAGCTAGCTCTCTTAGCTGGCTAGTTCTCTATTTGCGATCTAACTGGCTAGCTAGCTATCTCGCTAGCTATTAGCTAGCTACCTATTAGCTCGCTAACTAGCTTTCAATCCTTTTGAGTTATTGGGGGTTGAGTGAACGCTAGCGCGTGTGGCTGCCGCTGCTCACTCACAGAAAGAAATGTCCCGTTAGTGCAAAGTGACCTTGAGAGTTTTGAAAGGCGCTTAGAAATGACATGTATTATTATCCCCGAATTTATTTTGTAATTGAAAATATGACATTGAGCACCATTCCCAAATTTGTTCGGGTGTTGGTTTTTCCTGCGGGGGGACAGGGGGGGCGGCGATAAAGCGCTGGTCAGACATGTGACAATGTTTTTTTCTCTTTCACGTGGGGGCAGCATTTGCCTTTTGTCCATGTTAGCGCTTTGTTACAGTTTTTTGGTTGTTGTTAAAGCACTATATAAACCAATATGTATGTATTGCATCATATTTTGGACAGCCACCCTCATTTCAAGCTCATATAACTCCCGAACCATGTAATTAAGGAATTAACTCTTTTTTCTGATGAAACAAGAGAGTCGAAGGTTTCTCACGCTGCAGTGAATGTTGATGTAGTCCTATGATGTAGTCAATATTCTGTGGGTCCTGGAATTTGAGTGACAATGACATAACCCTGGCACTGGAGTCGACACATTTTTGCACATCTGGCAGTGAATGGGTTAAAGACCGTGGATATAGCATTCATCACACTGGAAAAACAAAATTCCTTCAGTACGATTTGAACATAATGTGTGTCAAATATTAGGAATATATGCTTTTAGTGATAATCATTTGTTTAAAGGCATGTCATTGGTCATTGTGTTTACACTTCTCTGATTTGCTGTGGTTGATTTCAATACCAGTATCGTGATATATCTGCACTCTTAAATGTTAAAAAAAGGTTTGATACCATGACAGCAATCCCATTTTACCACCCCCATATTTCTATTCTGCATTCCCTTAGACTGTGGTGTGTTATTTCCCAGGTATCAAACAGCTCTTCAAAAGGGTCCGGGGTGTGCTCTCTTCAAAGTGTGTTGGCATTTGTAGTTAATGAATACCTTAATACCAAAACAGAAATCGCGCGGTTGTCTTGTTTACTCACTTTGTGGGACAACATAATGAAAACGAATGCTTCTACCGAGAGAGCACAAGGTAAAATGTCATGTGAACAGCACTGCAGCTGTGGCTCACGGTAGTCATGGATGGATGGATAGACTAAATTTTAAACTAGCGTATTTTCCAGTGTATAAGGCGCACCGGAGTACAAGGTGCCCCCCCCCAATGAATGATGTATTTTCAAACCTTTTCCGTATATAAGGTGCACTGGACTATCAGGCGCACCTTCAACAAATGAGAAAAGTTGTACAAATATAATACTGTATATAAATATATAAACGTTCTCCAAATATAAGGCACACACCATTATAAGGCGCTACAGTGGAGGCTTGAGTTACGCACTATTTCTTCTACTGGAGGAAATGGATTCGGTGGTTGCCGACAGTAGTTGCAAGACTGTTGTGGCACTGTGACTGTAAAGTGTCCTTGAGAGTTTTGAAAGGTGCTTATGAATAAAATGTATTATTATTATTATTATTATTATTATTATTATTATTATTATTATTATTATTATTATTATTATTATTAATGTTACTTCACATATAAGGCGTACCTGCGTATAAGGCGCAGGGACATCTTTGGAAGAAAATGAGGGCTTTTGGGTTCGCCTAAACACCAGAAAATAGAGTCGCGAAATGCAGGACTAATTTGTGGTATAACGCAATTTTGATGGATTTAAACAAGGCTGGGCGTCATATAGGTCGACTGGCTAGTGCTAGTGTTTACCTTTTCAGTATTTACTCAAGAATTGGTAACAACTCTGCCTCACATCTGGTGGATATTTGGATTGCATTCTTTTGCTTGAAGGTTGTCAGAGATATGACAGACAGACACCGTGGACAGAGACTCAGAACCAGAAAGATTGTCCCCACTGCCGGCAGGAGACGCAGTCATCAGATGACATACGTCTGAATTCTGCGCCCCTCTGCCAAGCTATTTATTGGGAGTATATGTAAATTAGAGTGATATATTAGTAAACATAGTTTTCTTGATTATAATGCCACGCCTCTGGGCGTTCTGAGCACCAACATCTGCAAGCAATAAAACATAAGATATTTTAATTGGTTGTCTTTTCCAAGAACTGATAAATTTGTAATCTGGCGCTTGTGCAGGATGTTTAAGACGGAAATAACTTTGGTGAAAAAGGAGTATCTCAAGCCCTAAATTCTGTGCAAGGCCGGACCTTCTAGAATCTAGATGGAGACGACAGTTCACCTTGCCGTGTCTGTTTCACTCAGATTTACTGTGGCCATGTGCGCTTTGACTGTAGGCCCATTGTTTAGTTGGTCAGCAAAGCACGGCACTTTTAAACATGATAAATTATTATTCTCCATCAAAGGTGCAAAACATTCAAATTTAGCCTGAGATGAGACCAGGATCAACCATGGATCAAATGAGGTCAAAATATTGTATTGTATTAATTGTATAAATATTGTAAAATTATAATAATTGTAAAAATAAAAGGTCACTTGTTTCTAGTTTCACCGCCACAAAGTCGCTAATGCAATTTCTTGTGTTTTCAGTTAACACATATTACCTCATTACAAGCATGAAACGGCCTTAAAAAACTAACAACAGCTAAAGTGACTGAGCATTACTTCTCTACCATGTTTTCTGCCTTTACAGTGCAGAGATGTCAGTTACTCTGGCCTTCCTCTATGGCATTTCATGTTCTCCCTGTGCCTATGTGGGTTTTCTCCGGGTATTTGAGTTTCCTAACACATTCCAAAAACATACATGGTAAGTTAATGGAACGGCTGGAATAGGATTAGATAAAGGATAGTAATGGGTTTATCTTGAGATAGAGAATAGACAAAATCGAAGTTATCATATTTAAAAGGTGAATGATGTTGTATGATTAGTTGGGCGAACACAAGGCCCATAATGCAAGCACAGAAAATCTGGGGTCAATCTGAGGTGAACTGACACAGCCAGTTAAACTGTCATCCTCAGTAAGGAGATCTGGGTTTAATTTAGGACTTGGTAACCTCCTTCACAGGAGGAGCTCATTAGCCAGGTTACAAATCTATCAGTTCATGGAAAGACAACCCATTAAAATGTCTATGTTCGGTTGGTTTATGGCTGTTGGTGCTTGTAACAAGAGACATCCAGGGGTGTGGTATTCAAATCAAGGAGACTGTGTTTTACTAATGTATCACTTAAATTTGGATATACTCGCAATAAATAGCTTGGCAGAGGGCTGCAGAGATCATGAATGGCTGCGCCCCCTGCCGGCAGTAAAAAACAATCTTCCTGTGTCCGAACAAAAAGCTCAGACAATAATGCATGAACGGATGGATGTCAAGGAAAAGATAAATGAATGCATTGTTCCAAATCACCTCGCAAAATACTTCCAAATATTCCAGGTTTTCTTATGTCATTGACGCTGCAATAGTAACCTGCGCATCTGCTCAACACCCCCCATACCCTACCCCCACTCAAAGTCTTACCAGTTATGGTGTGACGCTGGGAGGTGTTAATAATATCTAATGTTAAACACCATCTGTCTGCCGCGCCCGCCACGAATACCAATACAAGCGGCAAACGTTGCAATTAACGCCGCCAAGATGTCAGCAATGCCGCTTAAATTGCCCCGGATCGGAGAAAGAGGCGGAGGAACGCTAAAGTGATGTGAGCGGAGATGACTGTTCTCATCTTCAACTCCACCCCCCACCCCCCATTATTCCATATACCGGTACCTCCATCTGTCCTTATGTGATTGCATTGCTGATGTCCATTTTACTTCTTCTGTGCCTGCTGTGAAAAGTATCGCCATACTCTACGCTTGTCGCTCTCAATCTTAATGTTTCATGTGCAAATAGCATCCGTCTGGTGTATTTTTATTTTCCACCCTAAACCAATGACAGCAAATTGGCTCTACCTTACGCACTTTCTTGCTGCAGGGAAGCTTTGTTTGTGTTTGGGAAAACAGCGTGATGGAATATACAAGAGCATAAATACAACAACTGAGACATTCACGCACTGTAATTAACACCTAGACGGTGACTAGTGAGGGTGCATTTGCAAGTTTAATTCATGGGTGGAAAGTTTAATCATCCGGAGTTATGTGTTTTTTTCTTTTTTTGTGAGATCCATATCCAAAAAGTTGGTTCCTGGTTTTCAGGGCAGCTCAACATTCATAAAACTGTTTCTGTATTTTTCAAACTGTATTCAGAGTACAGGTGTGATTAGTAATAAATGATGATGAAAGTGATTTTCAGTGGCAGACCGTCGAGGCCTGGAAAGCCTTCTCTGCTGGCCTAAAAATATCTGAATCATGGACTGATGTTAATTATATTGTGTCCATGAATAAATCCAAATTGTCTTTCAGCAGCTTTTCATTGCTTTTCCCTGTTGTACTGCTTCCAGATGTGTGTTTTCGTATTTAAGAATGTAACCAATCACATTTCAGCCATCATGTGTTACCAGGGTCAGAAATCTACCTGGACGCCTTCACAATCAGTTCTACGGGCCCTGTCGCATCAAACTGTTTCTAGAACCAATCAAATTCAGAGTTGGCAACCCAAAGAGGGTAAAATTGCCTTCATGAGGGCATGGTCAGAGTTTTCGCAAACTATGATTGGCTCGTCACTAGCCAATCATACTTGCGAAAACTGCTCTGACCTCTGAACATTATTAAGAAAGGTCGGTCAGTTATTTCCTGGCTAATGGTACCCTCTAGTGGACTTGTAGTAAATCACACCACACTTTTTTAGTCTGGATTGATTCAGATGTAACACCATTGAAGGCCTAGTGATGAAATCCACGACCTGCCACTGGTCAAGACGTGGGGTTAAGAAGCAAGAGGGGAGCAAGAAGAATACAATAATTTTTAATTATTTATGTATTATTTCTTTTGTTTGGGTAAAAATTGAACCAAACCTTTTCAAAATGAAAAGGTTGAATGCCTTTATTTTTTTACAGGCAGTCAAAAAATAAAAATGAGAAAATGTGATTGTTGTTAATGTAATGTTATGTAAAATTTGGCGAGGAAGCCTATCACCGCATTTCAATGAAAACCAAACGGTGGCGTTTCACAAGTGTCTCTTCGAGGTCCATTGTCATTCAGTTCACTCCATGGAACACTTAAGAGAAAAATATGGGATAATAGCTGATTCTTTTGTGTGCTTTCATGCAGCCACATACACAATAGGGCTGATTGCAGCACAATCATAGGCCAAACTTGAGCTTTTGAAACATTTGTCACTTTGAACTGTTACGTCTACCTTTTTGGTGACACTCTCAAACATTTATAGGCTTGAGAGGCACACGTCACTAACAAATGTCTTTTTCCTTTTTTCCGTAGACTGCTGGATGGTGTGTGGGTGCACACCAGATGGCCTTTCGCCCACTGTTCATTGACGAAACTGACATCTTCTCCATGGAAAATATGATTTGAAGAGGAATTGTTATAAATCCGCTAATCAAACGCAATAGGTGTCATTTTTGTACAATTCCCCGGTACCAACATTTTAAAGGACAACCGACGTCCCTGAACAAGTTGTGTCCATAATTTGTAAAATCACTTCAAATGACTTCTACTGAGAGTATTTTAATAAGATTCCACCACATATAGCTATATTTTACGTTTTAAGACTCATGCTGAATATTCAGGAAGTCTTGTTTTTGATTTGGTGACGAGTCCGTACGTGACGTCACGAAAGGACCACCCACTGACCGTGAAAAGGACGCATTGTCGCATTGTCCTTCCATCGCGTCAATGTATTTTGCTGTAGTTGTTTGGTCTGGGGACCTCGTGTTGCACCCAAAAGCCACCAGAGGGCGTCCAAGCGCCATTTAAGAATTTATCAGCCTGTGGAAACGAAATGGGGGCGGGACTTTCTGAAAATTCCCAATTCGCAGCTCAATTTTTTGCAGATTTTGGACAATTTAAGTCATTTTTATTGGTGTTTTGCCTTTGACTAAAATATCATACTGCATGTTTTGGGTATTTTAGATGCTATAAAACGGCAAGGTCTCGTTCTACACATTGACGACTTCATAGATTTTAAGAATGTTGTGGTCCTAGCTGGACGTAATTGCCAATGATGCTTTTCAGTCGTTACTCTGACGCTTTAAGACTGCATTGCTGGAACACAAGAGTTACATGCTAAAGGGAAACACTTTGCGCATCAGTCATGTCAATGCGTTTCTGGAATGAAGGTGGAAAATAGGTATGTAAACCACTGCAAACTGTAAACCACAGTGGTGTTAGCCAATATCACGCTACCTTGAAATATGCATGTATTTCGGGAATGACAAACATAATGCATTACTTTTCCGAATCAAGTTACACTAAACACAAGTCAGATTGCAGTCTCTATTGTCATTTGATGTTACGACAGACAGAAAGACAGACAGATAATAATAATAATAATAATAATAATAATAATAATAATAATAATAATAATAATAATAATAATAATACATTTAATTTATAAGCACCTTTCAAAAGTCTCAATGACACTGTGTGTGTTACTTCCGGGTCGAATGAGTGACGCTAGCGTTAACTTATTCGACCCGGAAGTAACACACACACACACACACGCACACGCACACGCACACACACACACACACACACACACACACACACACACACACACACACACACACACACACACACACACACATTTTTGTATTATGATGGGGACGAGGTGCGCGAAGGATTTGCAAAGGACTTATGAAACAAAATGAGTTGATTTTAGGATTTTTTTTTTAGCCCGTGCTCAATCAGAAATCACTTTTAAATGGCATATCTCTTGTTTTAAATTTTACAGGTTTTTGGTCACCTCGTGGGGACTTGAATCATGTCAGACCAAAACCTGATGAGAATGAGGTTGCTGTTTTAAAGGGAAAAAGTTGGAATCTGAGCAGCTAAACTCGCTCAAGAGCTACGCTAACTGTAATGAGGCTACCAATACATATAGAGAGATAAAGAGATGTACATGTACTACTGTAGAAATAGATATAGATACAGATACACATACACACAAAAACACACACACGGGCTTGGTCTATACGCGAATGGCGCTTGGTAAAACCAGCATGTTCTCCGCCTGAGGGTCAAAGGGCCAAGCTTGAAATGGAAGAAGGTAAGGGGGTGAAGGGAGGGACCCCTGACCTGGTATTCTATAAGTTAATTATCCCTTTTCACAAAGCAGATGTTTATAATTAAATTTACATGCGGCGGTGGAGCGTCAGATGAAACAGGACGGATATGTCAGGAGGCGTTGAGCAGCCATCAAATACGCAAGCACATAAAAATCTCATTAAAAGAGACAAGAAGGAGGATAGGGATGGGAATCACTGTGACATTTTTCAACGGTTTCGCAACACCTTTCCCATCTGTTTTTCGCTATGGAGTCTCAATTACATCACAGGTGATTTTGTTGTCAGAGAAGGGGGGGGGGGGGGGGTTGGACCCTCTCACTTTTGAAAAGAAGGGATGGATGTAGTTTGACGCAGCACCCCGAACTTGAACTCGCTGGGGTAACAACAACATGCCTTCCTTCCAGACGCTCCGGACAGCTAATTATCGCTCGTAGCTATTTAAACACACATCTAATTAAAACAAATGCAAGTGAGTGACATTTGCATCTCGGCCGCTCTGACTCAGGCAGCATGAAGACGTGTGCAAATATCACCGTGTTTCCCATCAGCCCGAAATACCAGCTTCATTTGTAGCCATGGTACATACGGGAAGGGGAGTGCACATCATCACCAGCCAATATCAAAAGATCTGAGAGATGTCTAATTGCTGTTATTTTACCGAGAGAGCCATCCGTCTTGTGCAGAAAAATGAACTTGATCCACAATCGTTTGGGGATAAGATGCACCTGGAGGAACGCGTATTGAATCATAAAGCCGATAGTTTAAGGAGCCCGCGGTGAGAAGAAAGGAGGATGTGGAACTGTCGCGGCTTGGAATTTAAGCGGATTTACATGGGACAGGAGATGTGAGACAATCTGTTTTTGTCAACAGCTTCGTGTTTGATTTCAACATTTAGCTTGTAACAGACGTGAACATTCCACCATGATGTCCTTGATCCACTAGTGAAAAGGACACTTTGATCCTCTCCTCTTTCATCGAGAACTGCTTCATGCAACAAAGAGGGTGCAGAAAGTGCTAAACATTGAATACTGTCTGTGTTGGGTTTTTTTCTATTTTTGACTTCAAGATGGCGCCGCGAGTGTGGCTTCCTTTACAGCAGCTCCTGTATTTTGTTTATGCTGCTGTGAAATGTAAGTTTCTTCACTGTGGGACAAATAAAGGTTTATCTAATCTAATCTAATCTAATCTAATCTAATCTAATCTAATCTAATCTATTCTAGTTTTACAGTAGTCTAATTATGAAGTTTTTAATCACCATTTTAACACTCATTCAATGCCAATCCTCAAAGTTACATTGCACACTTGGATTCCTTTATCCGTCAACCGCAGATGTTCATAAAATCTCCCAGGTGTTTCTATGAAACCTCTCTAACAGTCTTCCATTAAATTATACAAAGTATTTTTAATGGACCTGATTTAACCCTTTCATGCACCCTGTAACCCGATAATGTGGTAAACTGTCCATTGTGGTAAGCATTGTGCTTGCAAGGAAAAAAAGACGCATCATCACAGCTTCTTCCTGACCTGTTGCCCGTCTGCTGAAACCATGGTGGAGTATTCATCCCAGAAAACAATAAATAAATACCCTTCCCTAGTTTTCCTAAAATACTGATACTTGCAACACGTCAGACCACAGCATACTTTCTTTCCAAGTCGACTACATATAAACTCGGGCTTTGAGAATCCATCTGGTGGTTGAACAATCTACATTGAATTTTACGAATCCGGAAAAAAAATGTGACACCAGAAAAATCCAGTGAAATGTAGATATCTCCCGGGAATGTTCAGGATGGTCGGCAAGTATGGTGGTGCTTTAAATGGCCCTCATTAGTCACACTTGTGATTTCTCCTCAATTTCACGTCCAAATGGCGCGATGGCGAATCAACTGAGCCACTCTCCCCATCTATCGTCCTGGATCAGGGATTTACTGTAATTACCTATTGACTGTGCCACCAACAGCAGGAGACCAAAAAGTAGTGGACTAATAGTTTGAAACTGAAGAAGGGACGAGACAGCAATCGGCAAAAGAAAGTTTACGCCTACATGACGCCCCACTTTCCCCTGACCTTAAAGGACAACTGACACCATTTTTTTTGTTTCCTAACTGACATCAGAAAAATGTTTATAGCATATAAAATACCCAAAACACGCAGACTGACATTTTTAGTCAAATGCAAAACACCAAGAAAAATGACAAGGTGTCCAAAATGTGTCCTTTTTTGCGGCTGTAATGAGCAGCATCTTCACAGCCCCGCTTTGTTCAGCGGAAGGTCGGTGCTGTTGGGCAGTCTGCGTGATAAAAAGGAAGGAGCGACAGCGCAGAGCGCCAATGCATAACTGTCGCGGTTTGGAATTGAAGCGGATTTATGACGGACAAGAGATGTGAGGCAATCTCTTTTCGTCAATGGATGCTACAGCTGCGTGTTTGCTTTCAACATTTAGCTTGTAGTCGACGTGCACATTCCACCAGTATGTCCTTGATCCACCGGTGAAGAGAGACTTTGATCCTCTCCTCTTTCATCTGTGTCACATCTCGTCGCCGTCCTGGGCGCGCCCCGCCCCTCCTGTCACCTCCTCCGCTGCTCCCGGGAGACGGCCCCTCCCATCATCACGCACCTGGGTCCCCACAGCTGACTGTCATTCCCTTGATTGTGCCTTCTGACTATATCTACCGATCGCGCCATTCTGGCGCCGTCGGAGTATTCTGAAAGCCATCCTGGACTTCCGTGCCGTCAGATCAGCTGTCACCGATCTCCCTCGCTCACCTCATCCTGCTGTCCTTTTTTATGCGTGCCTCAGTAAAGACTTTTGTATACGAGTATCTGTCTCGCCGTGTATTTCGGATCCACACCCCCCGCTTTCCTTTCGTCACTCGAGCCCAGCCCTCGAGCCTCAAGTGACGTGACATAATACTCCGACCAACCATGGATCCCGCCGGCGAAGACAGATATCTCGCCGCCCTCACCGAGCAAGCGGAGCGTTCAAGCCAGCTGGCCCGAGCCATCGCGGAAATCAGCCAAATTACCACCAGGCTGGCTCAACGCTTCGAGGCGGCTGAGGCACGCATTTCCGCTCTCACGATCAAGTCTTCCCCGCCCGTGAGTAGGCACGCTCCTCAATTTCCCCTTCCCTCCCGCTACGCAGGCGAGACCGGGCGTTGCGCTCAGTTTTTAATGCAGTGCACGCTCGTGTTTGAGCAACATCCATACGCCTGCGTTAGCGATGAGGCGAAGGTAGCCTTCATCACCAGCCTGCTCACGGGAGAAGCCGAGACGTGGGTGCTGGCCATCCGAGAATCCCGACCGGAGCTGCGCACCTCGTATCCGGACTTCGTCGCCGAGTTACGCCGGGTTTTCCATCACCCGGTGACGGAGTCCGAAGCGGAGGGGAGATTACTGGACTGCGTCCAAGGGGCCCGTTCAGCGGCGGAATACTCCGTCGACTTCCGCATCCGGGCCGCTGGCAGCGGCTACGGCGACCGAGCGTTGAGGGGGGTGTTTCGTCGCGGATTGAACACCGACCTCAAGGACGAGTTGGCTACCCGCGACGCGGGCATCACCTTCGACGACCTGGTCGCCATCGTCATCGGCCTGGATCACCGCCTTCGGGAGCGACAGAGGGAGCAGCGCGGCCGACGGCCCAGACAGCCACGCAGCCGGTCCAGATCTCCCACACCCGGCAGCGAGCGTGTGCGGCGCCTGGAGGAATCCCCCGAACCCATGATCGTAGGGGGGGGGGAACGACCACACCACCCCCGGGGCTCGTCGCACCCAAGGCCCCCAGGCGAAGACCTCAGGTCCACGCAAGTCCCCGGCAAGACGGCGACCACAGCGACCTCTGGAGGTCAAATCCACTACCCCCGTTACGCGGTTGGAGCTGGACAGCGAATTAATCGGCCCGTCCAGCTCCCAAACCGTGCGGGCCCTAGTGGACTCTGGGGCCGACGGGTGCATCATTGACCCCCAGCTGGCGGACTCGTTGGGCTGCCAGCTGATCAATCTCCACCCCCCTAAGGAGATGGTCGACCTGGACGGCAGACTGTTGGCCCGAGTCACCCACCTCACGGCCCCGCTCAAACTCCGGGTGGCGGGGAACCACGTCGAGCACCGCCAATTTTTAGTTATGCCCTCCCGGAATGCGCCGTTGGTATTGGGTCTCCCCTGGCTCAATACCCACGACCCGTCAATCTCCTGGGAGGGCCCCACCATTCAGGGCTGGAGCCCCTACTGCTACGCCAACTGCCTACGGTCGGCTACGGCAGGGCGAGACGCCTCCCGCGGGGGACCGCCGGAGGCCATCTGCCTCAAGGGCGTGCCACACTGCTACCACGACCTGCGGGAGGTGTTCAGCAAGGACAACGCCCAATCCCTGCCACCCCACCGACCGTATGACTGTGCTATTGACTTGCAGCCAGGGGCTCCATTACCGGACTCCAGACTTTTCCACATCTCACAACCGGAACGGGAAGCCCTGAGCACTTACATAGACTCCTCCCTCGCGGCGGGACTCATTAGGCCGTCTCGGTCTCCGCTGGGCGCAGGGTTCTTCTTTATTGACAAGAAGGACGGAACCCTGCGTCCATGTGTCGATTATCGGAGTCTGAACGACATCACCATCCGTAACAAATACCCCCTCCCCCTCATGGACTCAGCCTTCACGCCCCTTCAGTCCGCAACCATTTTTTCTAAATTAGACCTCCGCAGTGCGTACCACTTGGTCCGCATCCGGGAGGGGGACGAATGGAAAACTGCATTTAAAACACCATTAGGACATTTTGAATATCTGGTGATGCCGTTCGGACTCACGAACGCTCCCGCCGTATTCCAAAATCTGATCAACGATGTGCTCAGGGACTTCCTCAATGTTTTTGTTTTCGTTTATCTGGATGACATTCTTATTTTCTCTCGTTCTGCAGAGGAGCACCGGCAACACGTCCGACGGGTCCTGGCGCGGCTCCTGCAAAACCGGCTCTACGTGAAGGCAGAGAAGTGCGAGTTCCATGTCCGCTCTCTGTCCTTCCTAGGGTTTGTCGTGGAGCGGGGGCAGCTCAGGGCCGACCCTACTAAGACTAAAGCGGTGGTGGAATGGCCGATCCCGAAGACGCGCAAACAGCTTCAGCGGTTTTTGGGGTTTGCCAACTTCTACCGCCGCTTCATCCGCGGGTATAGTCAGAAGGCACTCCCCCTCACTAACCTCACGTCCTCTAAGATCCCCTTCAGGTGGACGCCCGACGCAGAGGGGGCATTCAACCGCCTCCGTCTTGCCTTCACTAACCCCCCAGTTCTGCGTCATCCCGACCCGGATCTCCCGTTCACGGTCGAGGTTGACGCATCCGAATCCGGAGTAGGGGCCGTCCTATCCCAGCGCTCTCCCATGGACCAGAAGCTACGCCCATGCGCCTTCTTCTCCCGCCGGCTCAGCCCCGCCGAGGCCAACTATGACGTCGGCAACCGGGAACTGCTGGCGGTCGTCCTGGCCCTTCAGGAATGGAGACACTGGCTTGAGGGAGCGAAACACCCCTTCACCGTCTTCACGGACCATAAAAACCTGGCGGCCATCCGGTCGGCCAAGAGACTAAACTCAAGACAGGCCCGATGGTCACTCTTCCTCACCCGGTTTAACTTTTCTCTCACCTACTGCCCAGGGTCACAGAACACCAAGCCCGATGCCCTATCCCGCATCCATGTGCCGGCAGAAAGGGAGGAGACCACCACCAACATCCTGCCGGCCCAACGCATCCTGGGTGCCCTGAGGTGGGAGGTTGAGAGAAAAGTACAGCAAGCCCAGGGGACGACCCCCATCCCCAGGGGCTGTCCTAAGGATCGCCTGTTCGTCCCCCCCCCTCTTCGCACGGAGGTGCTCGTCTGGGGGCACACCTCCAAGATAGCTTGTCACCCGGGGGTCAACAGGACGATCCAACTCATCGCCCAACGGTTCTGGTGGCCGGGGTTCCGGAGGGACATCACCCTCTTCGTGAAGGCCTGCCCGACCTGTGCCTGTGGGAAAGCCTCCCATCAGCCCCCGGCAGGACTCCTCCGGCCGCTACCGGTACCGTCCAGACCCTGGTCCCACATCTCCGTTGACTTCGTGACAGGCCTCCCCCCCTCCCGTGGCAAGACGGTCGTCCTTACCGTTGTGGACCGATTCTCCAAGTCGGCCCACTTCGTCCCGTTAACCAGGTTGCCGTCCGCCATCGAGACGGCTCAACTCCTGGTTAACCACGTCGTCCGTCTCCACGGGATTCCGACGGACATCGTGTCGGACCGGGGACCGCAGTTCGTGTCCAAGGTATGGAAACGTTTCTGTCGGTCCCTAGGGGCGTCGGCGAGCCTGTCGTCTGGATACCATCCCCAGACCAACGGACAGACGGAGAGGAAGAACCAGGACCTGGAGGCGGCCCTCCGGTGCGTGTGCCTCCACAACCCGGCGTCGTGGGCCCTGCACCTACCCTGGGTGGAGTACGCCCACAACTCCCTGGTCTCCGCAGCCACAGGTCGGTCCCCATTTATGTCCGCCTGTGGCTATCAGCCGCCCTTGTTTCCCACTCAGGAGGGCCAGGTGGAGGTCCCGTCTATTGAACATCACCTCAGACGGGCCCACCGAGTCTGGAAGGAAACCAGGGACGCCCTGACACGCACCGCATCCCGGAACCAGCGGGTGGCGGACCGTCACCGGAGACAGGCACCCAACTACCAGGTCGGGCAGGAGGTGTGGCTGTCGACGAGGGACCTTCGGCTGGCAGGGTCTTCAGCCAAGCTGGGCCCACGCTTCACGGGTCCCTTCCCCATCGAGGCCATCCTCAGCCCGGTCTCGGTGAGGCTCCGGCTGCCACCCACCATGAGGATCCACCCCGTTTTCCATGTTTCCCTCCTCAAGCCAGTGGAAACCTGCTCCTTAGCCCCCACGCCCACCCCCCCACCTCCCCCCCGGATGTTGGCCGACGGACCGGTCTACACCGTGCGGGAGATAATGGACTCCAGGCGCATGGGCAGAGGAGTGCAGTACCTGGTCGACTGGGAGGGCTATGGACCGGAGGAACGACAGTGGGTCCCACGTGCCTGGATCCTCGACCCATCTCTCATCCGGGCGTTCCATGCGGCTCACCCCTCCAAACCTGGTGGGCCGCCAAGAGGCGTCCGTTGAGGGGGGGGCACTGTCACATCTCGTCGCCGTCCTGGGCGCGCCCCGCCCCTCCTGTCACCTCCTCCGCTGCTCCCGGGAGACGGCCCCTCCCATCATCACGCACCTGGGTCCCCACAGCTGACTGTCATTCCCTTGATTGTGCCTTCTGACTATATCTACCGATCGCGCCATTCTGGCGCCGTCGGAGTATTCTGAAAGCCATCCTGGACTTCCGTGCCGTCAGATCAGCTGTCACCGATCTCCCTCGCTCACCTCATCCTGCTGTCCTTTTTTATGCGTGCCTCAGTAAAGACTTTTGTATACGAGTATCTGTCTCGCCGTGTATTTCGGATCCACACCCCCGCTTTCCTTTCGTCACTCGAGCCCAGCCCTCGAGCCTCAAGTGACGTGACAATCTGGAACTGCTTTATGTAACAAAGATGGTATAGAAAGTGCTTAAGAATGGATGTCTCTCTGTGTCTTTGCGTTGTCATGTTTTTTGTTATTTAGTTTTTTTTTTTTGTTCTTTTGACTTCAAGACGGCGCCGTGAGAGTGGCTGCCTTTCCAGCAGCTCCTGTATTTTGCTTTTCTACTTTCATTTCTTTCATAATTTTGCTGCTGTGAAATGTAAATTTCTCCACTGTTTCTCCACACAAGCTAATAAAGGCAAATCCAATCCAATCCAAAAATCTGCCACAAATCAGCTAGAAACTGGTAATTTTCAGAGTCCCGCCCCCAGTTTGTGACGTCACGCCAAATCGTCTTGCCTTGCTCAAGAAATAAAACAATGGACTCACGTTCAGATTCGGAGAAGATGCTTTCTTGTTACTCATCCAGTTATGAATATGATTCAAATAATTCTGAAGAGGAAAGCATACATGTTTGCAATTGATTAAAGAATCTATTCCGTGCCATTTTGAGGCAACATTGGGGGGAAATGTACCACCAAAAAAGAGGCAGAAAATGGCGACCAAGCTCCTGTGAACAATTAATCAGCCCGTTTCCACAGGCTGATAAATTCCTTCCATGGAACTTGGTCGCCCTCTTCTGGCGGCTTTTTGGTGCAACACGAGGTTTTCAGACCAAACAACTACAGCAAAATACATTGACGTGATGGAAGGACTACTACAATGTGTCTTTTTTTACGGTCAAGGGAGGTCCTTCAGTGACGTCACGTACGGACTCGTCACCAACTCCAAAATAAGACTTCCTGAATATTCAGCGCGAGTCTTAAAACGTATAATATAGCTATATGCGGTGGAATCTTAGTAAAATGCGCTCAGTAGAAGTCATTTGAAGTAATTTTACAAATTATGGACACAACTTGATGGTAGGCGTCGGTTGTCCTTTAAAAATACATACAAGGCATTTGTTCCAGATCCTGCAAACACTGTATGCATATTTGTTTTTGTGTAAAATTAGAATTGGCATCTGAGATCCGGCAAATAGACTGCATTGATAAAAACGTCTGACTATGGAAGATTTTACCAAGGCGTTATGGAAAGTACAATTAGGATAATGTAGTGGGAAGACGTGTATTAAATATGAATGAACACACAACAGAAAAATGGAAAAAGTTGTGAATCCCTGATTTAGTGGGACTCGGTTTTGCCTATGATGCTCAAACAATTAAAAAGCAAGCAGTACGTCTTAGCATTAAAGGACAAGCCATAATTTGTAAAATCACTTCAAATGACTTTGAGTGGGCGCATTTTACAAAGATTCCACCGCATATCGCTATATTTTACGTTTTAAGACTTGCGTTGAATATTCAGGAAGTCTTGTTTTCGATTTGATGATGATGTCTGACGTGATGTCACGTCAGGAACATCCCTAACCGAGAAAGCGACACACAATGCATTTTGGGTACGTTGTCTGGTCTGAAAACAAGCATGTTGATCGCGAAATTAGAAGTAAAACTACATAAATAATGTGATGGTGAATCACTGTGTGTCGCAGCCAATTGCGGTAACACGCATAAAGAAGTTGTAAGTTTACACAAATTCCCAGCGGACAAATCAGCCCATTTCCAACGGAACTTGTGCACCATCTTGTGCATTTTCTGGGCGCTGCATTGGAGTCCAGATCTTCACCGGTTTCATCGCTTGCAGACGGCTCGAATTGATCCAGAAGGACTTTTTTAATCGATTGCAGACATTTATGCTTTCCTCTTCAGAACTATTTGAATCATATTCATAACTGGAGGAGTAACAAGAAAGCATCTTCTCCAAATCTGAACTCTCTGAAGCCATTGTTTTGATTCTGCAGCAAGGCAGTTTGTGGAGTATTCTGGCGTGACGTCATGAACAAGGGGGCGGGACTTTCTGAATTTCCCCAGTTTCAAGCTCATTTTGTGGCAGTTTTGGGACACTTTGAGTCATTTTTATTGGTGTTTAGCATTTGACTAAAAATAATTGTATAGTGCCTAGTTGCAATTTTGCACAACCCTGTAGAGCAGTATCCCTTTATAATCATTGTAGCTCCATCTCTGTACGTACTCACTTGAACCACTGTCTGTTTGGTACCACTTACATTAAGGAATTCGATTAGATTACATTCGATTAGATTAGCCTTCATTAGCGTCCTCCATACTTATTTGTCATGTCTTTTTTATGATCATACTAGTGCAGCGTGTTCTACCCGACACAAATTCCTTGTGTGTTCTACAGACTTGGCAAATAAAAATGATTCTGAATCAGATTCTTATTATACATGTTTTACCTCATTACATAAAATTATTATATAGATGTATTGTGACATTTTCACTGAAGTGCATCAAATAATAAGACAAAGAAGCTACCGCTGATGCAGCTGTGCCCCTCCGTCAGCTCATAACAATCAGCAATAAAAATCAAATTTAGGAGCATGTTAAAATTTATGAAACCATTCATCTGGCACGGGCAGCCTCGTTGTGGTGGTATCACTTCGCTAGATGATCAATAAATCAATATATTATGAGCTCTGCTCGTGAAAAATTAAATGCAATAATAAATGCCAAAGAATGTGTGTTGAGATTGTGAAGAAATGAATATATTTTTGATCACATCAGAACAGTTATTTACATATTATGTCGAGAGCCAAATCAACATGTTTTAGAAAAGCATCATAATAACCAGCACAAAATGCATTAAAAGCTTCACAAAAACTGATGAATCTTTTGCATTATATTTTTGTTCATCATTATTGTACGTTTACACTATGAAATGATATTTTCCAGAGGAATTGAAACAAATCATGTCATCCACATTCATTTCAGTGGGCAGAGTTGATTTGAAATACAACCGATTTCAGTTTTGAGTCTTTGAATAGAACAAATGCAGTATAAAAGTACTTTGCGCTCTTGGATCATCCGCATGGACTCCAGAAAATCTATTTCTGCTTCTGCAATGGCAAAGACTGGGTGCTTTTCTGTATCGATGAATTTAAAGGGAATTTAGGGAGTCATTTTCATTGGCCAAAAAGTGAGTCGACTGTGTTCTTCCCCACAATGGCTCAAGTGCCCATTTCTATCTGCGCCCATTTTGGAAAAAACTAAAAGAAAGAAAAAGAACTCCACCAGTGTGCAAAATCACAATGCTCTTTGCTTTAGACTTGCACTCCGTACAAAAATCGGGCACAAAGTCAACCACTCGATTTGAAGTACTATAGATAAACTGTCTTTCATATCAATTCAGGCTTCATTTGCCTTTATTTTGTCATTTATTGATGTGGACAAAATGTATTGTTTGTGTTTGTTAAAAACAAAAGAATATACAGGGGAAAAAACAATTGCATATGGAATCCCAATAGCAATGGGGAAAGAATCACAATTTAATTCTTTTCCAAAATAGTTCAATGGGAAAGTCCGAGCAACAAAAGCGAAAAACCACTTCACTATATGTCTGTGTGTGTGCGTGCGTGTGCGTGTGCGTGTGTGTGTGCGTGTGCGTGTGCGTGTGTGTGTGTGTGTGTGCGCGTGTGTGTGTGTGTGCGTGTGTGTGTGTGTGTGTGTGTGCGTGCGTGTGTGTGTGTGTGTGTGTGTGTGTGTGTGTGTGTGTGTGTGTGTGTGTGCGTGTGTGTGCGTGTGTGCGTGTGTGTGTGTGTGTGTGTGCGTGTGTGTGTGTGTGTGTGTGTGTGTGTGTGTGTGTGTGTGTGTGTGTGTGTGTGTTGCAATCAAACAGTCTGCGACGCCAGTGGAGTGGGTTTATTTGATCTTCTATCGTGCAGTACAGTAACGCTGCATATCCTCTAATTAACATTAATGAAAACCCATTTCAAGGTTTAGAGACAGAAAAAAATAGACACAGGATAAGTTGTAAGTTTCATCTTTAAATATCACAACAGTAACCGCTGATTGGCAACCATGTGTCTAGCTATTCCTGGATTTTATGTGCACCGCTGATATGAGGCTACTCTTGGTCGATTAATCTCCTCTTTGAGAAATTAATTTAATGAGGAAATTATAAATGAAAGTTACAAATGAGACCTCCTTCCACTCCTCACTCTTGCTCTAATAGGGTGTCTTTGCTATTTAGTCCACTTTGGGGGAGATGTGCTTGAAAGCAAATTTCTGATAGCCGGATTAAGCGGCAGACAATGGAAGAGCGGTTCATTCGGCGTAACTTTGTAATTGTGTTTTTAATCCCTTATCTTGCCGGCTAAATTGGTGGTCATGCGCCATTTCTGCATCTTTCTATTCATCGTTTTTTTAACAAAAGAATCAATTTGACATTCACGGCGTACAGTCTCGTCACCTCCCGCATCGATTATTGCAACGCACTTCTCTTCGGTATCAACCAAAAATTTCTCCATAAACTCCAACTCGTCCAAAATTCTTCAGCCCGGATCATCACTAGAACCCCCTCCTTTCAGCACATCACCCCTGTCCTCCAGCAACTCCACTGGCTACCTGTTAAACATCGTATCGAATTCAAAATACTTCTGTTTACATTCAAAGCCATCCATAACCTTGCCCCTCCCTATCTTTCTGACCTGCTTCAAATCTCTGTCCCCTCTCGGTCCCTCAGATCCTCATCCTCCCTTCACCTCTATGTGCCCTCTGCCCGTCTCACCACGATGGGATGCATAGCTTTCAGCCGCTCTGCTACCAAACTCTGGAATTCTCTTCCACCCAACATCCGTAATATTGACTCCCTCCCTATTTTGAAGGCTCACCTCAAAACCCACTTGTTTAAAATTGCTTTCAATGTATAGTTCTATCTGCTATTTTATTATGTATCATTTTACTTATGGTTTTATTGTTATGTGCTTTGTTTTATTGTTTTTATTGTAAAGTGTCCTTGGGTGCTTTGAAAGGCGCTTGAAATAAAAGGTATTATTATTAGTAGTAGTAGTATTGGGACATATGGATATTGCACACACAAGAGAGAAACCTTTTGACAGTTTTGTTGTTTCAATAAAAATAATGCATAAAATTCTTTCATAAAAAAAAAAAAACATGACTTTTGTCAGGTCTCTCACATTCACTTTGCACTGTTTTTTATAAGGTCTTAAGATGAAAGGATGTTTTAGGCTCATAGCCAAAAGAGCCTAAAAAGCCATTTTTTTCTTGACGATATCACATGGCTCACTCGTCGAAGATAAACACCCGACATGCCACGCTTGTTGTTGTTGTTGTTGTTGTTGTTGTCAAAAGCTCGAATGCAACCATGAAGCAACTCGCCGACGGATCCAATTGTGTTTGAATAAAGGCCAACGAATGCTGTCGTTTCTTTCAGCAAATCACTTAACCGGTGTAAACACCGCTCGGAATAAATGAACATCACCTTGGGATGTGCGCAGTTGTTGAAAATAACCAAGTTCAAAAAAAAAAAAGATCTTCCACTTTCTGGAAAATGACGCTGCTGGTAATGAGAATTGATATGTGCATGTGTAAGATGAACAGAAGGTGACTGCAGAAAAAAAGAGAAGAAAAGAGAAAAATGGTTGGGGAATATCATTCATGTGATGTCCAAGGTGAGCTTTTATTCATTCATTTATTTATTTATTTTCATGAATGGCATGTACAAATATACATTTCTGAAATCACACAAAGTTTGGTATTCCTGATTTTCCACAGAATAAGGCACACCGAAAAGCATTCCACTTTCTCAAAAACCGACAGTGCACTTCATAGTCTTATATATGGATCAATATTCAGATCCTGGACATAATATTTTAAATATACCATAAAGCGCTTTGTTACAGCTTGCAGGGGTTGTAAAAGCTCTATATAAAAAGTGTTGTAATGCATTGTATTGTATTCCTTTTAGTGATGATTACATAATCCAACTATAGCTACCACTGTGGCTTCTATTTGGTGTGCATTATAGTGCAGTGCATCCTACTTACAAACTCAATTTTTTAAATAGGCCATTCATTGAAGGTGCTCATATTTTGAAGCACCTTATCGTGCGGAAAATACAGTACTGTATATCTTGATACATGGAGTGCAATGCGATTTGGGACTGTTGTGGCCGTTTGATGCCATCGAGATAAGTTCGAGTATAAGTGACTTGTCATTTTACATACCTTGCCAGGACAGTACTGTAAATGTGCCGTTTCCTTCAAACTCTGAACTGGTTGACAGATGTATTTTCTGTGAAATACATGGCAAGGATGTAATGTCAAGGAACCACTGTATTTCAATTTCTTTTTTAATACAGCAGTTATTTTGTGCGCACGGATGTTGACGGGATGTACCCTTATCAAAATTAATACAATACAATACAATACATATTGATTTATATCGTGGTTTAACAACAGCTGAAGCTGTAACAAAGCGCTTAACATAGACAACCATCATAAACAGGAAATAAAGCAGTCACAAAGATAGTAGTACTAAAAAGCACCAGGGAGTAAAACTATGTGTATATATATATATATATATATATATATATATATATATATATATATATATATATATATATATATATATATATATATATATATATATATATATATATATATATATGCACACACACATATGTATTGCCAGTTAGCTCTGGTCCTCCCGCCTCTGTATCCGGAGTATAAATCAGAACCTTAAACAGCCAATATCCAGAGGCAGCCCTTATGCTCGCTCTTATCTCTCGAGTCATATATTGCCTCTTCCAGGCAACAATTTTCCCCTGCTTCCCCCGCTTGAAGATGGCCTTTTATTGCATTGTGAAATGCATGAGAAGGGCAGAAGGCAAGACGTGTAGATTTATTTGGAGGAAAGTCAAAGGAATGTCCGGATCAGAGAAGGCTTTTTTTTTCTGTTTTTTTATTTATTTTTCCCCAAAAGCATGTTGTTGTCTGGGTCAAAAGCTCTTTGGCGTTCTCTCACAGAATGTTTGACTGGATAGTGGAATCCCCCGCATAGTCTCAGTACAGCATGATGATGACATGAGTAAAGTACTTTTGATGGACAGTGACAGATAATTGTTAACAAACAACTGGCTAGTATCTGCCTTATAAACATACACGGTGTTCGCATTTCCCCACCACCAACAACAAGCAGCAAATAGGCAAAAAGTGAACAATTCATTTCATGTCAGTCATCGTTGAAGAGTTCCGTCAAAGTAAACCTCAAACTAAAGAACATTTTGCATTTCTGGTAGCTTTAAACAAGAAGTGCTGTGCTATGAGCTGGAAATAGATTTAATGACTAAAAAGTAAAAAAGCAGAACTTGTTCAGTTTTATGGCCATCTTTGGATTTGAAAGTCAAACATCTTCAGTAAACAAAAAAATATAACAATTAATTTTATTTCAGCCGAATCACGAAGTTTACAAAAAACAACAGTTTGTATGATTAATTCAATTTTGCTCTCCTGATGGCAGAGCAGATTGGCAGAGCCCATTTGGATTCTGCCGAAATCTCCCTAATCCGCGCCACATTGTTGTTTGAGCTGCCATTAAACAGAACATTGAAGACATTTGTTGCGCACAATCCTACAGATTACTGAGAGGCACATGGAGAACAAAAAAATGATAACACAATCCAAGAGCAAGTATTTTTTTAACCCTGAATGCAAATTACATTCATTCATAATAATATCATGAGTAGAAGCAGTTTGGATAATGTAGTATCCATCCTACCTGTACGAAATAGACAAATATTATCACATAGCTTTTTTCCGATCTCAATGTTTTGCAGGTACCTCCCTGATTTAAGACAGACATTTCATTGTTAGTATCTAAAGCAGGGGTCGGGAACCTATGGCTCGCGAGCCATATATGGCTCTTTTGATGATTGCATATGGCTCCCCGATAAAACTAAATACATATTTTCGTTTTTTCGCCGTTCATTTCCCGTTGGGGCTGCAGTTGGCGGAAAGCGCAATTTTTATTGGATGTCACTGACCTAGGTTGGCCGAAAGCGGATTGGATGATAGTGGCCGTCATGTTGAAACAGGTAAACGCCCCTTTAAATGAGCCCAACTAGTGCACTTCAGCGTTAATGCACCGGAGCATTGGAGGAGAGAAAATGTTCTAATTTGCAATGATGCAATACCATCGATGAAACAGTCGAATGTCAGTGACATTTTAACAAGCCCCATGTTAACGTTAGCATCAACATACTTCTGCGAGAAGTAGATTGCAGATAGCAAGTGTGGAAGTTTATGAGCCGTGTGCAGGCTAGCTAGCAGTAACTTCGCCTCTGGACCGGCAAATTGAATTTCATTCTGATCGTTTGCCTGGGTTTTTACCAATCACGAGGAACGGAAAACCATTCATGTTAACGGTGAGTACTATCACAAAGTTATTTTAAATAATACATTCTGATATTTTGTTGAAAAGTGGCCGCGCGTGCGTGTGGCTCTCACTGAAAAACATTTCTAAACATTTTACTTTTATGGCTCTCTTAGTCAAAAAGGTTCCCGACCCCTGATCTAAAATGATGCTTCATCTCATCTCATTTTCCGTACCGCTTATTCCTCATCAGGGTCGGGGGTTTGCTGGAGCCTATCTCAACTGTCTTCGGGCACGAGGCGGGGGACTGAATTGGTTGCCAGCCAATCGCAGGGCACACAAAGACGTACAACAGTCACTCTCACACTCACACCTAGGGACAATTTGGAGTGGTCAATCTGCCTGCCATGCATGTTTTTGGAGTGTGGGAGGTAACCGGAGGACCCGGAGAAAACCCACGCGGGTCCGGGGAGAGCTTGCAAACTGCACACAGGGAGGCCGGACCGGGACGCGAACCGGCGACCTCTGCACTGTAAAGCCGGTGTGCTCACCACTCGGCTACCGGGCCGCCCTAAAGTGATGCTTATTAATGAAAATAATGTTTCCAATGAACCATGAACGCACCACAGAGTGGGGCAGGCCGTTCGTTCATGCGAAAGATTGAACAACCCCTTTTTTTGCCAACACCAATAGGAGTACGAATTTGGAGAAAGTAACGACCCTTGTGAGTGTTGTTTTGTTGGATTTATCTGATTTGTATTCCTATAATTTGATTTGTAATATATAAAAATAAAAAACACACTCAGGGATTGAGATGTTGTTGATTGTTTGTTAATGTAAGACAACCGTGTGACAAGTAAGACAACTCTTAGCCAGGACATTGGCATCAAGCTAAGTTAACATGCTAACGGCGAATGGCGCTGTGGCCTTCATGCTTGGGCTTGGTTCAACAAATCAGTTATTTCCCTGGTCGGTTACCGCCGCGTGTGTAAATGCCTTGCTGATTTTTGTGCCAGGCCGTTCTTTTTGACTGAGAATCCTTTGAAGATCGAATTGGCCGTCTGCGAATTGGATGCTACGTGGGACTCAACGAAGGACATCTGGAATTTCAAGGTCACCCGTTTCTCTTGAGGGTGGTAGGTCCATTTAAAGGATTCCTACATTGTCTTTCTTTTTTTTGGATCGAAGCGAGTTAATTTTATGTATCTGTTGTACAGTTATTGCGTGTGTAAATACTCCCCCAATATACTTTTGCTAAGATCCTGCCAATGTGCCTTGTTGGAGATCTGCTGTTTCCAATGTCGCTGCAACCTTAGGTAAGTGCACCCTAAACTCAAATATAAACAAGATAATTTGATATGTCTTGCAAGACACTGATCAATCTGCCCCCTGATAGGCTACTAGAAGGGTGACACTGAGTACCTGCACTATTGTGTGGCTACACATTGTTGTCTCGTGAATTGTGTGGCTCATGTACTGTAGCACATCAGAATAAGTGTCTTTGCAAATTATGCAAATACATACCTTGAAGAATGTGAAAGTCACATATTCATACGCACATATAAGAAGCTTTGTTTGATTTATTTCATATGTAGAGCTATATCCGTGCACATGTATTCTCCATGAATAAGTGTAACAGTAACCGGCCCATTATGTGAGAAAATGCTTCAAAATCTCACAAAATATTCTGAACTGTGACGTATTGTGAAATATTCCTAACTGCAAAAAAAAAAATCAAAAGAGAGTAATTAAGTCTCTCAAAATATCGGATTTTCCAATGTATGAGGTGCACCGGAGTATAAGGCGCACCCCCAATGAATGGTGTATTTTCTAACTTTTTTCCATATATAAGGCGCACCGGACTATAAGGCACACGCGCCTTATAAAACTGAAAATACGGTATTGCACAGTCCTAAATGTTCCTCACATTTCCCAAAATATTCCAAAGTCTTGAGAGATTTGTCTTTTGTCAGAGATGCAGTCTGAAAAGATTTACCTAAACTTCACAAAACATTCCCATTTCTCAGAACATATCATATTCCCAGGTCTCGCGAGGTTTGTTATGAAATATTCAAAATTAGTGGGAACGCTCACAAAAAAAAAAAAAGAATCCTAGTTAGATTTGATGAATTCTGATGACAGATTTCCCTCTCGTGACGTTCAACGCAGTCCCACGAGAAAAAAAAAACTCCAGTCTTGGTTAAGTTTTAAATACCAAAAGTCCTTTATTTAATTTAATTTTGCATTAATTTCTTTAAAAAATACACATTTGAAGGTGTTTGATGCCAAACATCACATTTAATTGCTTTTGAATGCTTTAACTTACCAACAGCTTCACATCATTTAAATTCAGCATCATTTTTCAAAGCTGTAGCCGAAATTTGAATAGATTCTAATTTGCATGGCAGAATATTCACAACCTTTGGTTGGCTGCTTCACCACCCCCAGCTCCCCACACCTCGGCTCACCTTGCTAGCACACATCAGTAACAATCTCATTTACCACACCATTAATCACTAGAATTCTTGACACGGTGTGTGTGTGTGTGTGTGTGTGTGTGTGTGTGTGTGTGTGTGTGTGTGTGTGTGTGTGTGTGTGTGTGTGTGTGTGTGTGTGCGTGCATGCGTGCGTGTGCGCGTGTGTGAGTGCGCGTGCGTGTGTGAGTGCGTGCGCGTGTGTGAGTTGGTGCGTGTGTGTCGAGAGCAGAGAAGCGAAACAGTGCGTGTGTCAGTGACAGTAAACCTTCTTTGCATGATAAAAGGACTTGGGCTGATGACGCAGAGTGCATATGCAGGTGTAAGATAAATTATGAGCTGCACTTATTTCCATCAATCTACCCACTTGGCATAGTATATTCTTGCCAGAAGAAAAAGAAATAAAAAAAATAAGTCCACTCCAGTGCCAGGGCTTTTGTCATTTTCACTCAAATTCCACGACCCACAGAATATTGAGTTTTAGGACTACATAAACATTCAATGCAGCGTTAGACAGCTTAGACTCTCTTCTTTAATCAGAAAAAAACAGAGTTCATTCCCAAGTTATATGGGTCTGGAGGTATTTGAGCCTGAAATGAGAGCGGCTGTACAAAATACAATACATACATATTGATTTATATAGTGCTTTATCAACAGCTGAAGCTGGAACAAAGCGCTAATATGGACAAAGGGGTAAATGCTACCCCCTCGTGGAAGAGGAAAAAAAACTTTGCCAGAGGTCTGACCAGTGCTTTATCGGCATTCCCCGCAAGAAACACAAAAACCTGAAAAAAATCGGGAATGGTGCTTAACGTCACACTTTTCAATTCCCGAATAAATTCAGGAATGAGTTAAAATAGTACAATAAAATAAAAACAAAGAATGCATGAATAGGTGTATTTGCAAATCAGGCTACATGTGTTGCTTCACTCTTTGTATTCAAATATTTGTAAAAAGCTCTTAAAGGAGAACCGACGTCACTTTTTTGTTTTCCTAACTGACATAAGAAAAACGTTTTAGAGAATCTAAAATACCCAAAACGCAGTATGATATTTTTATTCAAATGTAAAACACCAATAAAAATGACTTAACGTGTCCAAAATCTGCAAAAAAATTAGCTTCAAATTGGGCGCTCCTTCAGTGACGTCAAGTACGGACTCGACACTAACTCCAAAACAAGACATCCGGAATATTCAGCGCAAGTCTTAAAACGTAAAATATAGCTATATGCGGTGGAATCTTTGTAAAATATGCTCAGTAGAAGTCATTTGAAGCCATTTTACAAATTATGGACACAACGTCGGTTGTCCTTTAAGTGTGACATAAATGCAATGATTTTTTCAAATTGTATGTCAGCATAAGGGTTATAGGGTCCTTTAGGTCATCGTTTGGTTGTTTTAAATACTAAATGTGGAATTTCCGTTGTTTTACGTTGATTTTACAATCAACATCTACCAGCAGGGACAAATTGAAGCTGTTTACCATAGAGCAAATAATCCTTCTGATGACAGGTCGGGTCACTTGTATCTCAAGGCCCCACTTTAGATTTGGTACGCCAATGAAAAATAAACTATGCTCTGCAAGTGGTTATCAGTCCGACTATGAAAGGGACAAGCAAATAAATCCAGACCAATTCACCAGGAATGCAGCGTAAAAGCAGCCATGTCTTCACACTTGGAACACGGTTGTGGTCACATGTGGTGCAAAGTCAATGATGGACTACCTCCAAATTATTCAAATCATCTTGGCTCCCAACCTTCCATCTGCAGGTCTACACACCAGAGAGGCACTCTTTGTACATTTCTGTCCATCAAACACACCACGGTATACCAGCTCTGACCTACCCGCAGCACTATGCTAATTCCGCTAATGGGCCCCCTTTAGGTGACCAATGAGCCATTTTTAAAACCATTTGTCACACCTGGAACACGACTTCTTCCGCTGCGGTGCCTTCTCATTTAAAACTCCTTGTCGAAAGGAGACTAGCTGAAGGCTATTACTAATATACAACAAATAAGTATTGTTTGGAAGCTAGCAGCGACAGGGCAGGAGCACAGAACAAATGGCAACGAATAAAATCTCACAAGCAACAAGGCTTTTTTATACTATAAATAATTTTAATACCCTTGAAACCAATGGCTCGCAAACGTAGAAATTCTGTTAACAACCCAAGCTAGTTAGCTTTTCCCCCAACATACGGAGATTGTGTACAAACCCCTTGTCCAGAGGCAACCAGCTGTGACCCGCACGATCAAAAGATGGTCCACAGAAGCTGAAGAAGCTCTGCGGGACTGTTTTGATTCAACCAGGTGGGAGCTCTTTACTGAGATTCATGGGGAAGACATTGACTCACTCACCAACACCATCACAGACTACATTAACTTTTGTGAACAAAACACCGTACCCACCAGGACTGTGCGGTGTTTTGCCAACAACAAACCATGGATTAATCCCGACATAAAAGTCCTCCTGAAGGAGAAGAAAAGGGCTTTTGTGTCGGGCAACAGAGAGGAACTGAAGGCCGTGCAGATCCAACTGAGGAGGAAGATCAGAGAGGGGAAGAAGGCCTACAGGATGAAAATGGAGGAGCAGCTGCAAGCCAGCAATGTCGCTGGTGTCTGGAAGGGCCTGAAAAACATCTCAGGCCACAAAAGCCCAGTGACATTGAACGAAAAAGACAAGGACTGGGCAGATGAACTCAACCGCTTTTTCAATCGGTTTGACAAGACGCCAGCCGCCCCCGGCCCACCGTCAACTTCACCTGTACCTGCTCCTGCACTAACTCTCACTGTGGCCTTACCCTCCCTGCCCCCTCTCACGACCAGCTTTCCACAACCAATATCTGCCCTCCCAACCGTTGCCACACCCTCAGCCGCCACTCTGCCTCCTGGTTCCTGCCTGTCTGTCACAACTGCGCAGGTGAGGAACCAACTGAGGAGGATGCAGGTGAGGAAGGCAGCAGGTCCGGATGACATCAGTTCCCGACTCCTCAAGACCTGCTCCGACCAGCTGTGTGACATTGTCCAGCACTTGTTCAACCTGAGCCTGAAGCTGGGCAGAGTTCCACAGCTGTGGAAAACGTCATGCCTGGTCCCAGTGCCCAAGATTGCCAACCCCAAAGAGCTCAACAGCTACAGACCGGTGGCGCTGACGTCTCACCTGATGAAGACGCTGGAGAGACTCGTCCTCGCCCACCTGCGACCGCTGGCAAGCTCATCGCTGGACCCGCTGCAGTTTGCCTACCAGCCCAGCATCGGTGTGGAGGATGCCATCATCTATCTCCTCCATACGGCGTTGCTGCACCTGGAGAATGCTGGGAGCACGGTGAGGATCACATTCTTCGATTTCTCCAGTGCCTTCAACACCATCCAGCCAAGTCTACTGGGGGACAAGCTGCGGCATGCCGGAGTCGACCATCACCTCACATCCTGGATTACAGATTACCTCACAAACAGGCCACAGTACGTGAGAGTAAAGAACTGTGAGTCGGGCAGGCTTCTCTGCAGCACCGGAGCGCCGCAGGGAACAGTCCTGGCTCCATTCCTCTTCACCCTCTACACCTCGGACTTCAACTACAACACCCCAACCTGCCACCTTCAGAAGTTCTCTGACGACTCAGCTATTGTCGGCCTCATTACAGAGGGAGACGATAGGGAGTACAGGGGACTGACAAAGGACTTTGTGGACTGGTGCCAGCAGAATCACCTCCAGATCAACACCGGCAAAACCAAGGAGCTGGTGGTGGATTTCTGCAGGAAACAATCGTCACCTGCACCATTGAACATCCAGGGTTCCGACATTGAGAGGGTGACCTCCTACAAGTACCTGGGTGTTACTCTCAACAATAAACTGGACTGGACAACAAACACGGATGCCCTAATCAAAAAGGGACAGAGTCGCCTCTTCCTCCTCAGGAAACTGAGGTCTTTTGGAGTTCAGGGGTCACTCCTAAAGACTTTCTATGACTCTGTGGTGGCATCAGCCATCCACTATGGCATTGTCTGCTGGTCAGGCAGCATCACCACCCGGGACAGAAAAAGACTGGAGCGCTTTGTCAAGCGGGCCAGTTCTGTCGTGGGCTGCTCGCTGGACTCTCTAGAGGAGGTGGGCAACAGACGGACGCTAGCTAAACTAAAAGCTATGACGGACAGCCCCTCCCACCCCCTCCTGCCCATTCTGACAGCTCTGGGTAGCTCCTTTAGCCAGAGACTATTACACCCGCGCTGCAAGGAGAGGTACCGCCGCTCGTTCCTACCGACTGCTGTCAGGCTTCACAATTCCCAATGATCACATGGAAAAAAAAAAAAAAAAACTGGACACTTGTAAATATGGGTTGTTGCAATATATCTAAATGCATTTCTTGATTCTGCACTATGTACAGTCTTGTTTATAGAACGGTTTTTGCACATCTACATTTGCACAGTATACAGTTGACATTTTTATTTTGTTATGCTTAGAATATCTTGTTTTCTATCCTTTCACTCCCACCCCAACCCCATCCCTCTTCAATTGCTGCTGTGGACTGCAAATTTCCCCATTGCGGGACGAATAAAGGTATTCTTATTCTGATTCTGATTCTGATTCTGATTCTGATTCTGATTGTTCCTCAGCAGCTAGTTAGCTAGCTAGATATTGTCATTATTGTTACTTGGCCCATCTGTACAACAGCGTGCTAGCTACCTAGCTAGCTAGCGAGGTAGGACGTTGTTTTTGTACAGAGGAGCCAAGTAATAATAATTAATTGCGTAAAATAGCCACTGATATAACTTTATGTTTGGATGCCAAAGAAACTGAAATGACGAAAAACAGTTGAATGCTAAATCTCCACTATAAAGTGCGATAGAATTGGATTGGATTGGATTGGATTGGATTTGCCTTTATTAGTCTCGCAGTGGAGAAATGTACATTTCACAGCAGCAAAGTTATGAAAGAAACTCATTTAATTCCCATTGAATTCTCATTTATTGCCCATTTTTTCAGCACTTATGTTCAAACATTTATAACATTTACTGGGTCATATTAACCCTTTTGGCGGACAGTGGTTATTACACTGGCTATCTTGTCATATTATTGGGGTTGAGGGTGCATGAAAGGTTTAAATAACGTGATAATGCAGGCTTCTTATTAAAAACATATCACATTAGTTTCCAACGTGAACTCTGTATTTACTTGAGTGAATCATTTTAATTCAATTTTAAAACTAGAGGCATGTTGAGACTCCCACCTTAATTTCGTATGCAGAAAGTGCATTATTTTAAGTCCTGAGCACAGCTCATTTCAGAAACGAGGACACACTTGTATGTTTATGTGCATGTTTTTTTTTATTTCACTTTCATCTGTGGAGAAAGTTGTTTCTTGTGGGGACCAGAGCAAAAGACAGCAAAACAGACAGCAAATTAAAATGATCCACTGCCTGATAAAACAGCAACTCTTTGGCACTGCTAACATCAACAGAAAATAAATTAGCTAGCTAGGTAGATATATATAGACATTCATATATGTATAGATAGATATAGATATAGACAGCTTTAGATATCAATACACACACATACTGAACAGGAAAAGCACATTGACATAAAATGACATCACTTACAAGGAGCATGAAGAAGACATGAAATATGGCCAACAATAGCTTTTTATTTGGGGGGGGCAACTTAAGGATTATTATATATTATATTATACGTTTTTTTCCCCTTGCTTTTATTCTTGCAATGAAGGAAAACTAATATGATTGGTCATGGGCACTGTAAAGTCACAAAGAAGAAGTAGACAAGTACATTAGCAAGCAGGCCGCTAATGGAGTGACAGTCCCCACTGTAGTAATGAGTGCGCAGATTTATCTCCATTAGCATCATGTTCCTTCGCAGTAGTAGATCACGAGGCCACGCCAGGAGTCACAGCCACATGCGTTACTGTTATTTATCAACACATTCATCCCACCGTCACTCCTGCATGAATTGCACACACAAATACCGTAAGTGACGAGTGATATGGCAGATTTGTGCTGAGTATCAACACCATGCATCTAGAATGGAGGCACTTGGGAAGCCAAGTTACAAAAACATTTATGCAAGACTCATTACTTGGGTGGCAAGTATATCGGCCTCAATAACAATCTAGCACAAATTGACAGAGTGTGTGTGTGCGTGTAAATATGCACACACACACACTTTTCAAAATTGTAAAAGTCATGAAACTCATCTTTTGTCATTTGGTAGTAGCTGCTTTGTATAAAGATAACAATACAAATTAAACCAAAATTAACTCATTCACTCACTGCCAGACATGTGCAAAAATGTGTCCACCCCAGTGCCAGGGTTGTTGTCATTGTCACTTGAATTCCAGGACCCACAGAATATTGAGTTTTAGGACTATATAAACATTCAATGCAACGTTAGGAACCTTAGACTCTCTTCTTTAAGTTATATGGGTCTGGAGATATTTGAGCTTGAAATTGGGGCCGCTGTGTAAATAAAATACAATGCAATTCATACATATAGATTTATATAGCGCTTTAACAAAAGCTGAAGCTGTAACAGCGCTAACATGGACAAAAGGCAAATGCTGCCCCCTTGTGGAAAGGAAAAAAAAACATTGCCAAAGGTTTGACCAGCGCTTTTTCGGCACTCAGTAATAAAAACAAAACCTGAACAAATTCGGGAATAGCATTCTACGTCACACTCTTCAATTCATGAATAAATTCGGGAATGGCGGCAAATGAGCTAAAAATCATACAAGTCATGAAAGTCGTCTTTTGCCATTTGATAGTAGCTGCTTTGCATAAAAATGATAATGAAAAATAAACAAAAAAATTAGCAGTTTGGTCAGAAATCAAGTCTGTTTTCCTTTTAATGCTTTCAGGGAAGGTTCAAATACTATCTCCGAGGTACAGTGATACCTCAGCTTAAGGACGCTTTAGTTCACAAACATTTCGCTTTACAAATATTAAAATTGTGAGAATATAATCTTGGCATACAAACTAGTTTTGGGCGGATGAACACCAAACCACACGGTCGAACAACGCCACGGTGGCTGGCGGACTAGTTTACCACACATCCTTTGAGTGCAGATGTGGTTTGCTATTGAGTGGCTTACTTTTGCTATTATGGGACCGAAAAAGACCCCACCACAGGCTAGTGTTAAGCCAAAGATGACACAAAAGAAAATTACGGTTGAGCAGAAGGAGATCAAAAACACGATTGAGCTGTACGTTTGTGTGACTTAGCGTCCCAGTACCAGTACACTAAGTCGACCGTTGCGACGTGTGGCTAAGGGTGTTTCTGTGTTGTCTAAGCAACGGTCTCAGGCAATAGAAGAGGTTGAAAAACTTCTGTTGATTTGGATTAACGAAAAGCAGCTAGCAGGGGACAGTGAGTGAGGGTGTTGTCGCAGAGAAAGCACGGCAATTTCACCTGGATATCATCAAGAGGCAACTACAGCAACGAATATTTCGAGTTTATTTCTTTAATTACAATACATAGCGCATTCATTATACATACAATAAGGTATATTTTGTGTAGTAGTAAGGCTTATTTAGTAGAAAAATATGTTTTATGGGGACCTGGGAATGGATTATTCTCATTTTTAATGATTTCTTATGGGAAATAAATGTTTGACAGATAAAGTTTTCGCCTTACACACACTTTCTGGGAACCAATTAAGTTCGTAAGCCGATGAATCACTGTATTTATATTGATATTGACTGGATTAAGAATTTAATTAAACAGAGCAAACTTTGTTTAGGGAACCTTCCATGCCACTCACAACTAAGCCTACAACCACCTTTCCCCAATCCTGCAGGCAGCCCTATTACCTCCTTGGTAAAAACAGAAGAAGCAAAAAAAATCCCATCATGAAAAGTCGATTTAGTCGTGACTCTGCGCACACCTGTGCTCTCTTCAGTTCAGAAGAGCAATAACAAAAATGAGTCTGCGTGTGTGCGTGCGAGAGGAGATTTAATGAAAGTAATTACAGCCGGAAACGGCTTTTTGTCCGTTCGCTTCCTCTCATCTCAGTACTACTGTGCTCCGTCACTTCTGCGGGTGTGTTTTACTTAACGAGATCGCACGCGGGGCCCCCGAGCCCTCTCGTTCGCTTGATCTTTGTTGGAGCGCCTCACACGCTTCTACAGTCATTCCAATGAGGCTCCTTGAAACAAATGGATTCATAGCAGGTCGAGAGAAGGGGAATGAGAAACACTTAGAGATCACGAGAATGCCAATGTACTGTATATTATTTTTTCTTCAGTGACGAACAATTGTTATGAGTGCTGTACTGACGATCTGAGAGAGGAGTTGAGACATTTTTTATGAATCTTTTCATTCGAGGCTGTGCATGTCCGGCCACAATATGAATGGCTGCTATAAAAAGGCATGGACTCTAAATCATGGCTGATGGGGGTGATTACTTTACATTTTAAATTTTGGACAAATTACACCAATATAAGGACAATGTAATATTACAGAAAACAGACGAAAAGCTTTCTTATGGAATAAATATTGACTTTTTTTTACAACTAGGGTCACCGGTTACAACAGTGGGCAGCTTATCATGTTACAGGGTGCATGAAAAGGATTACGTTATTTTTTTTCTGGACAAAAAACGCGTTCACAAAATAAAATGTCTAATATGCAATAACTGAAAAAAAGTTTTAAAGTCACATTTTTCCTTTTCCGGAAGAAAGAGAAACACATAATCCTTTGAACCCAATGTTCTAATTCAACACTTTTTTGTTTTTAACTTCAAACATCAAGTGTAGTCCTATGCGAGGGAATTGATTTAGGCCTATTTTTATTATTTTGCGTCAGTCGGTCGGACACTGAACAAAGGCTCGAACACAGGAAGATTGTCTTTTACTGCCAGCAGGGGACGCAGCCATTCATGACCGACGCCCAACGTCTTCAACCCTCTGCCAAGCTATTTATTGAGAGTGTATGCAAATTTAAGTGATACATTATTATAACATAGTATTCTTGATTTGAATACCACGCCCCTGGACCTCCCAAGCACCAACAACTATAAAACAACAGAACATAGACATTTTAATTGGTTGTCCTTTCCATGAACTGATAGATTTGGAACCTGGCTCATGACCTCTTTCTGTGAAGGAGTTGACCAAGTCCTAAATTAGTCCAAGGTCAGATCTCCGACATGAAGATGACAGTTTAACAGGCTGTGTCTGATCACCTTAGATTGCCCCCAGATTTTCTGTGCTTCCATTGTGGGCCTTCTAAGCATGAAACTTTGACATATGACAACTTCTATTCTGTCCATTCTCTATCGTTTTGCTTGCTCAAGCTATAATTTTGATTTCACTTCATTGTTTTTCCAGCAAGCAGCAGGTCCCAATTATTGATGGTTCTGAATGCTGCATACAAGGACAACGGGTTACGACACCTTATATCACCACTGTCACAAAGGCCATTCCGTTAGCCGTGTGTGACACCCTAAGCCTTGCGCATGTTGTCCTCGCCATCATTCAAAGTTTTTCCTCTCATGCAGGTTGTCAGCCGGGAGATGAATGATGATATTTAACAGTGGCTCGGAAACACCGTCAAATGGTCCTTGAGTGTCTGACATTGGACACAAAAGCTCGGTAGCTCGAGAGAGAGAGAGAGAGAGAGAGAGAGAGAGAGAGAGAGAGAGAGAGAGAGAGAGAGAGAGAGAGAGAGAGAGAGAGAGAGAGAGAGAGAGAGAGAGAGAGAGGTACAGAGAAGCCACAAGAGTGAGAGGCAGCAACGATATAAGCGGGTTAACAAAGAGGCTGTCACAAGACGAAGGTGCTTTTTCATTGTCTGGAGCATTTAATGAGCAGGAATTAAACAATGACAGCATGTAATAACCTGCAAGCGGCGAGTGCGTCTGCCTAGTTGATACTCGGATTGCTCCACCGCACATGCGGGATGCTCATTTGCAGCTTTTAATAGACTTCAGGGGCTTAAAAAAAGTAAAGAAAACATTGCACATTTATCACTGGGAAATGCATGAACGGGATAATGGCTTTAATTGTATTATTTTCGCAAATAGCTGAGTTTACTCAAGTGGAGATGGGGCAGGCGTCAGTTAGGGGAGGATTTTATTTGAATAAACAATCTCTACGGAAGACAATGTTTCCTGACTATGCTGCAGTAAATGGAGATGGGTTGAACTACAAAGTTAAAGGATAACCGACAACATTTTTTTGTTTCTTAACTGACATCAGAAAAATGTTTTATAGCATCTAAAAATATATTAGATGATATATATATATATATATATATATATATACAACTATAAAACAACAGAACATAGACATTTTAATTGGTTGTCCTTTCCATGAACTGATAGATTTGGAACCTTTATATATATATATAAATGCAAAACACCAATAAAAATGACGTAAAGTGTCCCAAAACTACGTCTGTGTAAGCTCTCAGTCGTGCAGGAGTGGTCCATTGATGAAAAGGTTTCTTCGGCCGTCATCTGTACTTCTCTGAAGGTGTCGGACGTTTCGCTTCTTATCCAAGAAACTTCGTCAGCAAACTAAAAAAAAGTTTCGTTTGCTGACGAAGTTTCTTGGATAAGAAGCGAAACGTCCGACAGCTTCAAAGAAGTACAGATGACGGCTGAACAAACCTTTTCATCGATGTCCCAAAACTACTTGAAAATGAGTTTTAGAAGGTCCCGCCCCCTTGTTCGTGACGTCACGCCACAGCCATGGGATTCCCTCCTGAATAAGAGCAAATAAATAATTTCAAGACAACAGCAACCCCTAGCGGTTGATGAAAAAAAAAGAAAATGGCTATCCAAGTTATCCATACCCAAGCCTGTCACAACCATGGCCCCAAGATCTGCCACATAGTTGCCCTTCCTAAATGTGGCCACCCTGCCTCCGACACGGTCCTACAAAGAAAAGTCCATCAGAAATAAAGAAATTCCAACAGTAAGATTCAAAATGGTCAAATTAGGAGTCCAAAGGACAATTGTGTGGCGCACAGACACCCACCCTGGCTTCCAAAACAGTGACGTCCATCCCAAAGCTTTGCAGTTGGCGGGCTGCAGCCAGGCCGGACACTCCTCCACCAATCACAATCACCTTCCCGGTTTTCTTGGCTGGAACAAAGCATGTCAACAATTCTTTAAAGGACAACCGACATCACGTTTTTGTTTCTTAACAGACATCAGAAAAATATTTTATAGCATCTAAAATACCCAAAACACGCAGTATGAAATTTTTATTGAAATGCAAAACACCAATAAAAATGACTTAAAGTGTCCAAAATCTACAAAAAAATGAACCCGGAAGTGGCCAGTTTCAGAAGGTCGCGCCCCCTTGTTTGTGATGTCACCACAAGACGTCTTGCCTTGCTGGAGAATCAAAACAATGTCTTCAGATTTGGAAAATATGCTTTCTTGTTACTCATCCAGTTATGAATATGATTCAACTAGTTTAATTGTTCCTCAAAACCTAAAGCGGACAAGTGATTCCTATGAACTGTTTAATGCCACTATATACTACATATATTTAAAATATGAAAAAGATAATTACACCTTCTGTATTGAACAGACTAACTTAAAGGACAACCGACGTCTCCGGACAAGTAAAATGGTTTCAAATGACTTCTACTGAGCGTATTTTACAAAGATTCCACCGCATATAGCTATATTTTACATTCTAAGACTTGCGCTGAATATTCAGGAAGTCTTGTTTTCGAGTTGATGACGATCCCCACGGACGTCACGTTTGGAGCGCCCCTGACCGAGAAAGCGACACACAATGCATTTTGCGGTACTTTGTTTGTACTTTATGTTGATTCGTGTTGACGGCAAAATTAGAAGGAAAACACATAAATAACGCGATGGTGAATAGTTTTGTGTTGCACCAAGACTACTATTTGATACTAGTTGACACAAATTCCCAACGGACAAATCAGCCCATTTCCAACTGTCACAGTTTGCAAGGTGGTGATGGCGGGTGCGGATCCCAAAAAGCAGGCAGGAGGGAGCAAGAGGTTGTGTTTGACAAATTGTATTAAAATAAAGATCAGCAGGAACAAAATGTAAAACATCAAAATCATCTGAACAGAAAAAATACAAAGTATCAAAAGAAGACCAAGAGTAAAAGTGCGCCAAGATTAAACAAACACATGCACTGCACACAATGCAAGCAATTGCAGACAACGCATGCAACAAACAATGAACTGACGCCGGATGGTCGTGCCGGGAGTCATTTTAAGTGTCACTGATTAAAACGACCAGCACCTGCGAAGCTGCAGGCAGGGTTGACGACGCTACCCGTTGGTCGCCAATCCGAACGTGGCAGTCCGCCACTGATCGGGACGACCAGCACCTGTGCAGGTGCAAGCCGGGCCGACAGCGCCACCCCTTGGTCGCCAACCAGATCATGACACCAACGGAGCTCCGGCGCCATCTTGTGCATTTTCTGGGTGCTACATAGCTGTCATTGACGGCTCGAATTAATATGGGAGGACTCCTTTAATCGATTGCAACTATTTATGCTTTCCTCTTCAGAACTATTTCAATCATATTCATAACTGGATGAGTAACAAGAAAGCATCTTCTCCGAATCTGAAGCCATTGTTTTGATTCTGGAGCAAGGCAAGACGTCTTGGTGTGACGTCACGAACAAGTGGGTGGGACCTTCTGAAACTGGCCACTTTCGGGTTCAATTTGAAGTAGTTTTTGGACACTTTAAGTCATTTTTATTGGTGTTTTTCATTTGACTAAAAATATCAGCCTGCGTGTTTTGGGTATTTTAGATGCTATAAAATGTTTTTTTCTGATGTCAGTTAGGAAACAAAAAAAATGGTGTCGGTTGTCCTTTAATGTTAGCACACAATTCAAAATGCCTCACATGGGTTGTATGTGAAACCTAATGAAAAAAGAATGTATTAAAAAAAACTTATATAAAAAGGATGGCTAAACATTTTTAAGTGTTTACATTCTATAGTAAAATTGTCTTCTTAAAAGGTTCACTGCCACCATTCGATGATCCGTGAGTTTCTTTTGTGGACATTTTGGCCTTGGACCGTTAATGAATGATCATGTTTCAAAAAAAACATTCTAAGTGTTTTGTGCGTTCATGAATCACCACTCGGCCTTTTTAGTGGAATAAATTGCACAACAAAAAGAACAGATGGGATGAAAAGGTTGCCTTTGAACCAGCATCACAAACATCCATTTAAGTTGATCTTAAATCAGGAGCCAGTTCGCCAAAATAAAAGCTTCACAAATTTAGTGAAGTATTACTCAGAATCGTATCAATCCAACCATTTTCTTTAGCGTTTATACAAAAGTACCTGTGCTTGCAAATATTTTACGTTCACAAGTAAATAAATGTTTTTTTTTGAATGAGTTAGTTATGTTTTTAGCGGTCAAGAGTGCATACATACTGTATTTTCCGGTGTCTTAGGCACATATTTATTATATTTTTTATATTATATTATATATATATATACATATATATATTATTATTATTATTATTATTATTATATTATTATAAATGTTCAAATGTTTTCCAAATATGAGGCACACCACATTACAGGGTGCTCCAGCAGAGGCTGGGGTTATGCACGACTTCTTCTACAGAGTCGGTGGCAGTTGTTGCAAGACCTGTTGTGGCTCAATATGGCTTCACGTGTAAGGCGCACCTGCATATAAGGTGCAGGGGCATCTTTTGAAGAAAATCAAGGCTTTTGGGTGCGCCTTATTCAGCGGAAAATACGGTAATTTCGCTCAAAAAGTATTTTCTCCACTATAAGGTGCACCTAAAAGATTTTTTTTTCAAAAGCTGACCATGCACCTAATCAGAATCAGAAAACCTTATGTATGGAAAAGTTTTGCGTATGCCTTATATTCCAGAAAATACGGTACATACAGTAAAGTCTCGTTATATCGATATCGGATATATCGATAGTCCCGGTTATATCGATACTATTTCTATGCACGCACGGAGAAAATTACATGCAAACAGGGTCGGATATATCGATAGTCCCGGTTATATCGATATTTTTTCGGACTCCATTGAATATCGATATAACGAGACTTTACTGTATATCTTTTTTTTTTTTTTTCATTGAAAAGCCATCCGAAAATACTTAAGTAAAGATAAATGAAAAATACAATGTGAACTGACAAAATATTTGTCCTTGGTTACATGCCACCACCGGTGCCCTGTGACATTAAACGCTCTGGCAGTGTATGAAATTCCTTGTGATGACATCACGTCACAAACAGCCTCAGCTCTCCACAGTGCGTTGATGAGTCTTATCCTCCGCGTTTGTTGCTTGCTGAGCGGTAAAATGTCCCCTTCTCTCCAGCCCCACCCCAATTGGTTGGCGTGCATTCTCGCTGATTCCAATTAAATGCTGGCGGTAAATAATATTGCCACACTACAGTGCTTTCATGGTGCCGGAGAAACAAGTAGGATGGTCAACAAACCCCCCCTCCTGATAACAAATCTCATTGAGGGATTGTAATCTTTTCCGGTGAGCATGCTGGGGAAAAAACACATGGAGATGATGAGCCAGGGCTTGTCATCCATTGTTGGGCTTGAAAGTATGATTAGGCCTCGAGAGAAGATAGAAGTGTGGAAGCAAATATTGAGGGTCTCTTTTCTGTTGTTCTCTGCGGGTAGAGAAAGAACGTTTTATGTTCTCAATTTGAGTAGAAAATCACCAGTTTTAAGGTGAGTGGAGAGCCAGCAAGGAAATAAAAATAAAATGATCCTGAACATCTATCCATCTGTTTTCTAGAGGATTTATTTTCATAACAATTGCTGGTGAGCTGCAGACTATGCTTGCTGAAGACTAACTGGTCACTGCATTTCTTCAAAATATTTCTATCTCCTCTCCTCTTGAGAAGAGCCTCTATTTACTTCTGGAAACATTGTGGCAAATGGCGCTGTTTTGGGGGTTACACGCTTTCTATCTAGTATTTGAGAATGAAGGAATTATTATTGTTTAATTTGGGGATTAGCACCATGGAACTTCGGTAAACCAAAGAAAATTGCAACAAAAAAGTATTTTGTTGTCGTATCAAATGAGGCACACGTGAGTCTGTTACGTTAATGTGGTAACTTTTATTTGACTTTCTCTGGTCTGGTTCTCGACGCGCCGCCATGACATCATCACTCAGCGACTCTATAATAATGCTGTGCGTGAGCACAGAAAATTACAACGAAACACATTCATATTTTCACAGCGTGTTACAGTCATATAGAAACGAATGGCGCAATAAGTATAAAGCAAGCAGATGTTGCGAAGACCATTAAAATCTACGGACTTTAATATTAATCACATATGGATGCCATGTGGTCTTGCCCCGCAGCATGAAGTCAAAGAATGCAACCAAAACAGTGACTGCGCTGAAATGGGTCAAGAGGAGTGCAATGGATGTGAAATCTGAGCGGCGTCAGTGAGGAGCACACCGTTTGTCTGAATACACAGCGCCCCTTAGAGGACAATCGCAGCTCATAATTCACCTTGACAGAACAACCCTTTCATACCCAAGTCCTCTGGTATCACAGAAGCAGGTCATATGTAAGCATTTTATTTGAGGGAATTGTGAGTTTTGACATCATCACTATCTGTGTTTTTCCATGCTTCTCGTCTCAAAATTTGTGAAGGGTAACAAAATATTGGATTCCATCCAACTGTTGGGCGCAGCAAACGGCTGTTGTGAGTCAATGACTTTCTACTCTTGATAATCTGGATTAAAAACCAGTGGGACAGCAGTATTAATCACTGCTGCCTGAGCATCACAGACACACACTTGTATAAGAATCATATATCCATATGTATACTTGTGTGTAAAATTACATACCACACACACAGTTCCTGGGTGGGAATTAAACGTGTCTGTTGGCGGCACATTTCACCCGGCATTTGCATCACGAGGTGGATATGACTTCCTGAAGAGGTGCTTACTCGTTAGAACGTTTAACCGAGTATCGTGATTGTACGTCAGGACAATGTTTGATTGCATAAGGCAGATACAGATGACTGAAAAAAAAACACAGGGAATTAATTATTTTAATAAAGTTTCAAATGTCTGTATTCACAGTTCTTTAACCTTTAACTTTCTGAACATAAATGAAATATTGAACATGAAGTGTCCTAAACATGGCTTCTCTTGCCTACTTCTTGCTGCTAGAGACCTGGCAGCGCTTCTTTTCACAAAGCCGAGCCACATTTGGCTTGAGGGAGGAGGCAGTGGAGACTCTGAGTAGGGCTTGAAGATGCTCATCAGTAAGTCTGGACCTGTACTTGGACTTATTGAAATTCAAGGTGGAGAAGAGCTTCTCACATAAGTATGTGCTCCCAAAAAGACACATGGTCCACTTGAACATTCGGGAAAGTTCAGGGAAGCTGGGGGTTAACTCTCTCAAACATTGCCGAAGCTTGTCTGCTTCTCCATTCACATCCCTGAGCTTGGCTTTGAGACCAGAGTGGCACTGTAGGTCACAGAGCTCCATTTGGAACACAGGAGGGGCCTCTTGCACATCAAAAGAGAATGGGTCGGCAAAAATTTGAACTGTGGCTTTGTGCGTCTTGAAGTCTGCAAATCTGTGATTAAATTCCCTCTGTAGCTCCAAAATGGTGGTTTGTTCAGCTCCACACACAAGTTTCATTCATATCAGTCATGCGGGGCCGCACTAACATTAATCTTTCATGTCAAGGTGGGCCGCAAAATATTCTTTTGGGGGCCGCAGTTGGCCCGCGGGCCGTGAGTTTGAGACCCATGTCTTACAGGTTGCATGAAAGAGTGAAAGTAACATTTCTTTACCATTGAACATTTCGCCGGGAAATCCCCAAAAAAGGGCTGAAGTGAAAGTCGCTGATTCTAAACAATTTCTCCCTTGTCACGCTTCTCTTTTTTCGACACTTCTTTTACTTTATAAAATCCGATTTATTGTGTTTTCTGTTAGCCCTCGATAATCCATTCATCTGTCTTCTGTTTTAATCTGTTCCACTGCAATTTAATCTGACCCAAGATGATTATCCTACGGCATTCAATTTCTTGTCCATGCTGAATGTGCGGTGAACAATCAATTTGATAGGGTTTATCTGAAGAAATGTCGCATTATTGCATTTATTTCATGTTGGATCTCCACCTTTGTATAAGAAACGGGATACATTCTGGACTGGCACGAACCACTTGCAAACCGTCAAACGGAAAATTTTCAGTCTTCACTGAACCTCACAGACATGTTTGTGAAATGTGAGAGGAACGACTGAAAGTAAGATTCAGAGACCCAGATGTTAGCAAAGGACCAACCTTTTCAGAATGAAGCTCCGAAACTCACTTAAGAATGATTCAAGGATATCACCAATGTGTTTTAGCAAATAACCTGGAGGACAGATTGAAAGACAAAAATAACAATATCCACACGTGAACCACAAATATTTTACCCTTACCAGTAACATTATTTAAAACAGTACCTGAGATAAGATTTTCATTTGTTCATTTACCACACTGATATAGCTCACATCACTTGTATCTCAAATCAATGTTGAGCGTTTGAAATGAATGGAAATGCCATTAATTTGTTCCAACTACGTTGAAAACAGCAAAAAATTGGAAGGTGTTTTGTTAAATGAGAAAATAACGCTTTATAGTCGATAAGTAAGACTACAAAAGATTTTAAAAATAATGTTGCTGCTCCTAAAGTAATCGCCTTGGCCTCCCAGGGGCAGTATTAGATCAACAGGGATAAACTATGGATAGAATATTTGCTTGTCTCAGCTCCTTGCCGCGGAAAGATGCATAACAAGTAACCCTCCTAGTTTTATGTTTAACTCATTCACTCCCAGACGATGTGCAAAAATGTGTCCAATCCAGTGCCAGGGTTTTTGTCATTTTCACTGTGATTGTGGGACTCAGGAGTTTTAGGACGACATAAACATTTAATTCAGCGTAAGAAACCTTAGACTCTCTTCTTTCATCAGAAAAAATGACTTAGTTCCTAAATTATATGGGTCTGGAGTTATCTGAGCTTGAAATGGGAGCAGCTGTAAAAAAGTCAATTGCTGCCCCCTTATTGAAGGGAGAAAAAACTGCCAGAGGTCTGGCCAGTGCTTTATCGGCACCCCCTTGCAAGAAAAAGAAATTTGGGAATGGCAATAAATGCGTTAATTTAACAGCAATTCTCAAGTGCTGCTTACCATTAAAGGACAACCGACGTCTTCGGACAAGTTGTGTCCATAATTTGTAAAATGACTTCAGATGACTTCTACTGAGCGTATTTTACAAAGATTCCACCGCATATAGCTATATTTTACGTTTTAAAGCTCGCGCTGAATATTCCGGAAGTCTTGTTTTTGAGTTGGTGATGAGTCCTCACCCTACGTCACTGAAGAAATGCTCCTGACCGGAAAAAGGACACATTGTAGCAGTCCTTCCATCACATCAATGCATTTTGCTGTACTTGTTTGGTCTGAAAACGTCGTGTTGCACCAAAAAGAGGCACAAGAGGGCGGCAAAGCTCCATGTAAGGACGGAGGGGGGAGTAGGGTGTATTCGACAAATTGTATTAAATAAAGTCAGCAGGAACAAAATAAAACAACAAAGTTATCAGAACTGAAACGTCCAAAGTATCAAATAAAACCATAAGTAAAACATGACATGAAACAAACCTGACAGGGTTAAACAAACAATGACCTAACACTCAATGGTCCAGGAGTCCTTTTAACTGCCACTGATTAAAAGGACCAACACCTGTGCAGCTGCAGCCGGTGCCCGACGGTGCCGCCGGTTGTTCGCCAACCGGAATGTAACAGCTAATCATCTACTGAGAAAATGTCCCTGCCACTATAGTATTTGAAGAAATACAACTGTGATATTTACGTCTTTGGTTGTATTAGACATATTCTAGACTCAACTCTTCTGTGGACTGCAGAGGACTCCACCGTACTAATCTGGGCATTAGTTGTCCGAGTAGAACTACGCAGCACAAGATAAGAAAGCACAATGGATGGTAGCGGGAGATGTGTGACAATTCTGTCAAAAAGTGCCGACGGGAATCCGTCATGTTTACACTGGGACCACAGGACTGAGGCGCTCTCATGCACAGAGCTCGCCGTATCAGGCCAGCTGAGTGGGTCATTGATTATGTGTCAGATGCGTGAGAGCTGAAGGCCCATTAAGTCAGAAGCGTCCCAAGATATGCCGTTTGATGACAAGCATCCCGATGAATGAGTTTGCACCAAAATTTCAAAACCAATTCAGCAATCCACCTGGAGTCGGTATAATACATTTTCAAATCTCTTCTCCATCACATACTTGGTCGTCATTCAAACAGTGTGCATGACATTAATTAACAGTGTATTATTTAACTCATTCTCTGCCATTCCCAATTTTTTCGGGAATTGAAAAGTGTGGAGCACCATTCCTGAATTTGTTCAGGTTTTGTTTTGCGGGGGGTGTCGATAAAGCACTGCTCAGACCTCTGGCTATGTTTTTCTTTCCTTTCGCAAGGGCGCAGCATTTGCCTTTTGTACAGCTGCCCCCATTTCAAGCTTAGATAACTCTAGACCAGTGGTTCTTAACCTTGTTGGGGGTACCGAACCCCTCCAGTTTCATATGTGTTTGATTCAAAAATATATATTTTTTTTGATTCAAGACAGATATGTTTTTAATTGCTACACAAAATCAGCCGGGCATGAACATCACCTTGTTCAATTAACAAAACCAACACAATGGATAAACTTTGCTAACAGGTACAAATCCAAGAGCAGGCAGAATGTCCCTTTCATCGAATCTCGCTCTCTTCACCTTGAATTCAGCGAGTGTTGTGTTCTTGTATTCCCCGTCTCCATGCAGCTTGAAGAAGTGTTCCTTTAGTTTTGCTGGTGCTAGACTAGAGTTGCTCAACTTGCCGTTGATGAGAAAGTTTCTTCAGCCGTCATCTATACTTCTTTGAGAAAGAAGAGAAGAAACCTTCTCATCGATGTACCACTCCTGTACGACTGAGACCTTACACAGACATCAACTTGCCATTGCAAATCATGCAGATAGGACGCTCACTCCCATCACGCTCCGTCATACATGAGAATGTTGTACATATTCATCCGACCACTTTCTTCCTTTGCCCGACATAGTATGGATAAAACATAAAAACGGCGTATTACAACGACAGTCACATGTTGATTACTGATAGCTACTGGCTAGCCTGGCCCCCATTGTCAATTGGGGAAGCAGCAGCAGTCTAGCTGGCCTCTCTCTCCTCTCTCTGTATTCATTTTTCTGATTTGATACGCTTCTGACTCTATACTGCCCCCACGATTTCCTGTGGTATTTCTCAGTTTCATCCGGAGCTCTACTGATTGCTAAACGGACATAACAATGGATGAAACGACCTCTGGGGCCGGATGAAATGTTCCGTTTCCGTAGTTAAAGGAAGTGTGTCGGCGGAGGCTCTGCCGAACCCCTGAGATTGACTCACCGAACCCCAAGGGTTCGATCGAACCCAGGTTAAGAATCAGTGCTCTAGACCCATATACCTTAGGAATTAACATTTTTTTTCTTTTCTTTTTTATTTGGCTCTTAACTCATTCACTGCCATTCACAAATTTAGTCAGGAATATAAAATATGACATAGAGAGCAATTCCCGGATTTGTTCCGGTTTTGTTTTTTCATGCTTGGGTGACGATAAAGCGCTGGCCATGGCCTCTGGTTATATTTTTCCCCTTCGACAAGGGGGCAGCACTTCCCTTTTTTTCCATGTTAGCGCTTTGTTCCAGCGAGACAAAGGCTAATCCAATCCAACCGGACAACAACAGTTTCCCCTCCATTTTTCTCCCCTTCCCTGCATTCATCCCATGTGGCGCTTCCAAAATAATAGCACGGAAACAAGTGGCAATGTGACATGAGACTTTGCAACAGCATGGAACAACAACACCAAGAGGGGACGGGCAGTGCTGGCGTCCAGATGGGTGCTTCCTGTGCCAGGCAGGAAATGGCACAGTGCTCCGTGTCATATTTCATCATGGCACAAAACTGACATGACCATGCACATCGCTTCCCCCTCAAATGGGGTGAACTTCAATGTCTCCATACTCCTCCCTTGGTGTTTTTGTCAAAAAAGCACTCACATTTCACTGGACTCCAATGTAGCGTCCCAGTAAATGCAGAAGATGGCGCCGAAGCTCCGTGGGAAATGGGCTGATTTGTCTGCTGGGAATTTGTGTCAACTAGTATCAAATAGTAGTCTTGGTGCAACACAACGATTCACCATTGTGTTATTTATGTGTTTTCCATCTAATTTCGCCATAAACACGGTTCAACACAAAGTTTTCAGATGAAACAAAGTACCCAAAATGCATTGTGTGTCGCTTTCTCGGTCAGGGGAGTTCCAGGCGGGACGTCACATCAGGAATCATCATTAACTCAAAAACAAGACTTCCTGAACGTCTGTGTAAGCTCTCAGTCGTACAGGAGTGGTCCATCGATGAGAAGGTTTCTTCAGCCGTCATCTGTACAAAAGTGAAGGTTTCGGACGTTTCGCCTCCTATCCAAGAGGCTTCGTCAGCGAACTAAAGTCTGACTGGTCGTATCGGCCCCATTTATATATCCCTAATGTCCAGACATGGTGGCGCCGGACACAGCTATGATAGGTCCCTACTCTCAGGTTGGGAGGGGCGGGGGACCCCTCCCTGTGGCCCCACTGATTGTTCCTACATTCCTGACTAAGAAACAACAAGAAATAACTAACTAACAAGAAATTCAATCCTTCACAGATCACCTCAACTCTGTAGACTTCAACATTAAATTTACTCGTGAGGACATTCAAGAGAACCAACTAGCCTTCTTGGATTGTAAAGTAATTATAAAAGAGGACAGAGCGCTAAAAACAGAAGTCTTCAGGAAGGCTACGCACACTGACCAATACTTACTTTTTGACTCTAACCACCCTTTACAACATAAACTCGGAGTTATCAGAACCCTCCAGCATAGGGCTAAACAAATACCAACTAGCACTGAAGGTAGAGAAAAGGAGTCAAAACATATCAGGAGAGCACTCACTAACTGTGGGTACCCTCAGTGGTCATTCAACAAATGTCAGAAAGAAAGAATAGCGAACGAAACCAATAATTCTCAAGATTCAAAAAGGAGAGGAGTAGCAGTACCGTACATTGCAGGAGTTTCTGAAAAATTACAAAGAGTCCTTTGGCAACATAAAATTCCTACTTATTTCAAACCGATAAACACGTTAAGGCAAAAATTAGTGCATCCAAAAGATAGGCTACCAAATGAAAAACAAAGTAATGTAGTTTATTCCATACATTGTAAGAATGAAAATTGTAAAGAGCAGTACATTGGGGAGACTCAACAAATTCTCAAAAAAAGACTTTATCAACATCGCAGGGATAATACTAGTGGGCCTCAATCGGCAGTACATTTGCACCTAAAAGCTAGCAACCACTCATTTGACGACAATGAGGTTAAAATCTTAGCGAAAGAACATAGATGGTTTGAAAGGGGCGTAAAAGAAGCGATTCTTATAAAACAACAAAATCCTTCGTTAAATCGGTCTGGTGGGGTGAGGTTCAATTTGGATCGTTCATACAATAGCCTGCTTAGGCAAAACAGGTTAGGCAACTTTCGCAATGCTGATGAGGGTCGTTATGCTGATGAGGTGATACCGGGGGCAGTGGGGGTAATAGGCCAATCGTTAGTCAGGAATGTAGGAACAATCAGTGGGGCCACAGGGAGGGGTCCCCCGCCCCTCCCAACCTGAGAGTAGGGACCTATCATAGCTGTGTCCGGCGCCACCATGTCTGGACATTAGGGATATATAAATGGGGCCGATACGACCAGTCAGACTTTAGTTCGCTGACGAAGCCTCTTGGATAGGAGGCGAAACGTCCGAAACCTTCACTTTTGTACAGATGACGGCTGAAGAAACCTTCTCATCGAAAGACTTCCTGAATTAAAGGACAACCGATGTCACTTTTTTGTTTTTTAACTGACATCAGAAAACCGTTTTATAGCATCTAAAATACCCAAAACATGCAGTATGATAATTTTATTCAAATGCAGAACACCAATCAAAATGACTTAAAGTGTCCAAAATCTGCAAAAAATTGAGCTGCGAATTGAGCATTTTCAGAAAGTCCCGCCCCCAGTTTGTGACGTCACGCCAACACGTCTTGCATTGCTTGAGAATCAAAACAATGGCTTTAGATTCGGAGAATATGCTTTCTTGTTACTCCTCCAGTTATGAATATGATTCCAATAGTTCTGAAGAGGAAAGCATACATGTGTGCAATCGATTAAATAATTTATTCCATGCCATTTTGAGGCAACATTGGGGAGAAACGATCACCAAAAAAGAGGCACAAAATGGTGACCTCCTGTGGCCACCTCCATTTCCACAAGCTGACAAATTCCTTGTATGGAGCATGGACACCCTCTTCTGGCGGATTTTGGGTGCAACACAAGGCTTTTCAGACCAAACAATACAGCAAAATACATCGACGTGATGGAAGGACTGCGACAATGTGTCTTTGTTTCGGTCAGGGGGCGTTCCTTTAGTGACGTCACGTACGGACTCGTCACCAACTCAAAAACAAGACTTCCTGAATAATCAGCGTGAGTCTTAAAACGTAAAATATAGCTATATGCTGTGGAATATTTTTAAAATACGCTCAGTAGAAGTCATTTGCAGCCATTTTGCAAATTATGGACACAACTTGTCCAGAGACGTCGGTTGTCCTTTAAAGGACGCAACTTGTTGTCAACAAGTTGCGTCCATAATTTGTAAAATCACTTCAAATGAGTTCTACTGAGCGTATTTTGCAAAGATTGGATTGGATTGGATTTGCCTTTATTAGTCTCACAGTGGAGAAATTTACATTTCACAGCAGCAAAGTGATGAAAGGAATGACAGTAGAAAAACAAAATACATGAGCTGCTGGAAAGGCAGCCACTCTCGGGGCGCCGTCTTGAAGTCAAAAGAACAAAAAAAACTAAATAACAAATAATATGACAGCATAGAGACAATATGACAAAACAAAGACACAGAGAGACATTCATTCTTCAGGACTTGCTGTACCCTCTTTGTGATGACATTAAGCAGTTCTAGATGAAAGAGGAGAGGATCAAAGCGTCTTTCCACCAGTGGATCAGGGACATCATGGTGGAATGTGCACGTCGACTACAAGCTAAATGTTGAAAGCAAACACGCAGCTGTAGCATCCATTGACGAAAAGAGATTGTCTCACATCTCCTGACGCTCCTTTCTTCTTATCGCGGGTTCCTCAAGCCATGCATCCATCCAGCCGCAGACTGTCCAACAGCACTGACCTTTCCGCTAAACAAAGCGGGGCTGTGAAGATGCTGCCCATTACAGGCGCAAAAAAGCACAATGCACAAAGCACAATTCCATGGCATATAGCTATATTTTACATTTTAAGACTCACACTGAATATTCATGAAGTCTTGTTTTCAAGTTGATGACGATGCCTGACGTGACGTCACGTCTGGAACGCCCCTGACCGAGAAAGCGACACACAATGCATTTTGGGTACTTTGTTTGGTCTGAAAACTTTGTGATGATCCGTGTTGATGGCGAAAATAGAAGGAAAACTACAGAAATAATGCAATGGTGAATCGTTGTGTGTCGCAGCCAATTGCGGTAATACGCATAAAGAAGGTGTAAGTTTACACAAATTCCCAGCGGACAAATCAGCCCATTTCCAACGGAGCTTATGCACCATCTTGTGCATTTTCTGAGCGCTACATTGGGGTCCAGATGGCTCGAATTGATATCGAATGACTTCTTTAATCGATCGCAAACATTTATGCTTTCCTCTTCATAACTATTTGAATCATATTCATAACTGCAGGAGTAACAAGGAAGCGTCTTCTCCGAATCTTAACTCTTTGAAGCCATTGTTTTGATTCTGGAGCAAGGCAGTTTGTGAAGGAGTATCCTGGCGTGACGTCACGAACAAGGGGGCGGGACTTTCTGAATCTTGCCAGTTCCAAGCTAGTTTTGGGACACTTTAAGTCATTTTTATTGGTGTTTTGCATTTGATTAAAATTATCAGCCTGCGTGTTTTGGGTATTTTAGATGCTATAAAACGTTTTTCTGATATCAGTTAGGAGACAAAAAAAATTGTAGGTTGTCCTTTAAATCATCTTTTATGTCTGTTTTATGTCTTTTATGTGATGTCTTTTATGTGCCGGCCTGTTTCGTCCCGCTACTCCGCCGTGCAGATGCTGCCCTTAGTCTCGTGTTGAACAGATGTCGCGGGGAACATGATACCGTCCCAGCGCTGAGCGGGGGACAAATTACCAAATGCTCGCATACACACGATGCAAATACAGCCTTCAGATTACAGATGGCCCCTATCAGAGGATGCTGGCTGGATTTGCAAAGAGGTAAATACTGTGGGGGGGTAATCCAACATGGGAGTTGGAGGGCCACCGAACAGATGGTACACATGTATATCTATGTGCGTGCAGTTGTGTCTGAAAAAAAGAACAATCTCAAATTGGGATTATGATTTATCTGTGGCAGATGAGTTTTGAATTGATTCACAGCCATTCACGAATTTATTCGGGAATGGAAAATATGACGTAGAGCACCATTCCCGAATTAGTTTTTTTTTCTTTTCTTGTTTGGGTGCCGATAAAGCGCTGGCCATGGCCTCTGGCAATGTTTTTTTCCCTTCCACAAAGTTAGCATTACCCTTCTTTCCATGTTAGCGATTTGTTCCAGCTTCAGATATTGTTAAAGCGCCATATGAACCAATATGTATGTATTGCATTGTATTTTCGACAGCCGCACTAATTTCAAGCTCATATAACTCCAGACCCATATAATTTAAGAATTAACTTGACCTGTTTTCAGATGAAAGAAGAGTATGTAAGGTTTCTAACACTGTACTGATTGTTTATGTAGTCCTCAAACGTAATATTCTGTGGGTTCTGGACTTCGAGTGATAATGACAAAAACCCTGGCACTGGAGTAGATGCATGTTTTGCATATATCCAGAAGTGAATAAATTAAATATATACAGTGATACCTCAGTTTACAAATTTAATTGGTTCCCAGAAAGTGTGTGTAAAGTGAATAGTTTGTCTTCCAAACATTTATTTCCCATAAGAAACCATTAAAATGAGAATAATCCATTCCCAGGTCCCCATAAAAAGTAATTTTCTACTAAATAAGCCTTTGCTGCTGTGAAATGTAAATTTCTCCACAGCTAGACTAATAAAGGCAAATCCAATCCAATTCAATCCAAAATATACGTTATTTATGTATGATAAATGTGCTATCGTATTGTAATTAAATAAATAAACTACAGCATAATAAAGTCGTTTTTTTTTTTTACCTTTGTGATGGTAGTTGTCAATGGATGATGAACTTCCAGGTTGCCTCTTGATGATATCCGAGTGAAGTTGCCATGTTTTCTCGGCGATACTACCCTCACTCACACATTCCCCTGCTAGCTGCTTTTCATCCATCAAAATAGACTGTAATTTTCTATTGTGTCCTCTTCGGCTTAACACTAGCTTGTGGTGGGGTCTTTCAGTCCCATATTAGCAGAAGTACTCCACTCGATAACAAACCACGTCTGCACTCAAACGGTGTGTGGAAAACCAGTCCGCCAGCTGTTCGACCGTGTGGATTGGTTCGTCCGCCGAAAACTAGTTTGTAAACCAAGATTATATTCTCGCCAATTTAATGTTCATAAAGCGAAGAGCTCGTGAGCTAAAGCGTTCGTCAGCTAAGGTATCACTGTATTGTGAATATGAAATTTGCAGTAATTGAGTGAACAGAGGGTGCACCCTTGGAACGACCTTGGTCACCACGCAAATGAGCAGCCAGCCGACGAAGCAAATACGAGGATGTGACTTTCAACCTCGATTCACCCACGGCGAGAAATATCAGACGGACAGGGAGGACGAAGGGGGGAGGCGGGAAAACAAAACAAAGGCAAAGAGACACGGATGTTGACAAAGCAACCCAGGCTTGTGTTAATTCTCCCACTCGGAAAGGGTCGCCGGGATCCCTGCAACCGGCACACCATAAATTAATCTCCTCGTACGTCATTAGCAAGCGGGTACCTAATGAATTTTCTTATCTCTGTGAATTCAGTGGCTGTTTTGATAACGCTCATTGTTTTCTCTTCTGCCAATCCCTACATTGGGAGGCATACGTAAAAGAGAAGAGATGAGTGTAATCTCTCATTTACACGACTGGCAAAAACATTTGGCATTGGACAGTCTGCGGCCGGATGGATGCTTGGTTTAAGGATCCTGCGATGAGAAGAAAAGAGCGTCAGCGAAGAGCGCCGATGCGTATGTGGAACTGTCGCGGCTTGGAATTGAAGCGGATTTACGTGGAACAAGAGATGTGAAAAAATCTCTTTCCGTCAATGGATGCGACAGCTTGGTGTTTGCTTTCAACATTTAGCTTGTCGCAGACGTGCACATTTCACCATGACGTTTGATCCACTGGTGAAAAGAAAGCTTTGATCCTCTCCTCTTTCATCTAGAACTGGGTCATACAACAAAGTGTGCAGAAGGTGCTTAAGATTGATTGGATTGTCTGTGTCTTTTGTGTTGTGTCACATTATTTGTTATTTAATTTTTGTTGTTGTTTTGACTTCAAAATGGCGCCGCGAGAGTGGCTGCCTTTATAGCAGCTCCTCTATTTTGTTTTTCTATTTCGTTCTTTCCTTTCGTCTTACTTTCATCACTTTGCCGTTGTGAAATGTAAATCTCTCCACTGCGAGACTAATAAAGGTTAATTCAATCCAATCCAATATTGGTTTCTTTGATGAAACTAAAAACACAGAATGACCGAGACGGGTGAGCAAGGCAATAACACGCTTCATCTTTCTTCGTCGTTCACCGGTATTCAAAATAATAATGTCTAGACATCCTCTGGATGTTAAAGTAATCAGGAACATTGGACATTGTGTTGTGTGATGCTTTGGATGTGCCACATACATATGAAACTGTAGTTTTGTGGCTTTAATGACGTTGGGATTTGGATGTCGATTGGTAGTTCACTGCACAACACACATGTGCGTGCAAACATACTCATTTTTAGCTCCTTTAAACTGCTTATCCATAAAAAAGCTACATTGACATTCACTCACCTGCCTTGAAAAATCTTCTTACCTTTATTCCACCTTACGTGAATCTTTGCTGTAGAGAGTAATCAGTTCTTTGGGTAAACTGTAGCTTTCTAAGGTGCTTCTAAAAGAATTGAAGGTGACACACTGCAACGCATCTCCACTCACAGTATAACAAGCGTTAATGACAACATCATGGAGCCCGGAGCGTGTCTTTACTGAGTAACTTGGTGAACCGTGATAACCTTCTGGCATTGGTGTTAAGTCCCAGTAGTTGCGCAGACTCCATTCCAAGTGTCACCTCGCTAAATGCAGGATTCTGCACCCCAACCATCACCCCCCAGCCCCCCCTACACACACACTGAACGTTCACTCTAAGTGCTAAACGCATTCTTCTAACACCTTTCCCGATAACAGAATGCAAGTCGGGCGTGATGTGAGGTGAGCCAGTGAGGAAAAGTAGAAAAAGAAGGAACATTGAATGGAGAGCAGTAGTGTCAGTGTAGAATCGAAACAATGCTTGATTGACACTTTTGTGGGTTTTCTCCGGGTACTTGGGTTTTTACGCCCACATTCCAAAAACATGCATGGTAGGCTGATTGAACATTCTAAATTGTCCCAAGGTGTAATTGTGAGCACAAATGGTAACCGGTTCAGGGTGTCCCCGACAGCTGAATAAAGCGCCAGCAACCCTTGTAAGGATAAAATGGTTGAAAAAAATTGATGGATGTTTCTGTGTATTGCTTTTTTTTACGTGTCTGACAAATACGATGCACACTACCCTTTGTCACGGTTTGCGAGGTGGTGTTGGTGGTGGATCCCAAAAAGCAGGCAGGAGGGAGCAGCAGGTTATATTTGACAAATTGTATTAAAATAAAGTCAGCAGGAACAAAATCTAAAACATCCAAATCTTCTGAACAGAAAAATAGAAAGTATCAAAGAAAACCAAGAGTAAAAGTCTGCCAAGATGAAACAAACCTGACAGGGTGCAGAAAACACATGCACAGCATACAATGCAATAACCCGACACTGAATGGTCGTGCCGGGAGCCCTTTTAACTGCCACTGATTGGAACGACCAACACCTGTGCGGCTGCAGGCATGGCCGACAGCGCTATCCGTTGGTCGCCAACCAGAACGTGGCAGTCTGCCACTGATCGGGATGACCAGCACCTGTGCATGTGCAGGCAGGGCCGACAGCGCCACCCGTTGGTCGCCAACCAGATCGTGACACCCTTCACATGATGCCCACCACCCTTCTTCACCACCATTTCACCATCGTTCTATTGCATTCCCCATACCTGCGAACATCGAGCTCCACAATCAATTTGAATTCATCTTTTGGGCTCAAGGCTTCATCCACTTCATTACTTTTATGTAAACAAAGATAAGAGGAAAACGCTCTGCATGCCGCGTTTAGTGGATGGATTAAATTAAATGGAGGTGAAGAAATCCACGGCAAAGTGGCCACTGCGTAGCGTTCATATGCTCTTTTCGATTAGATGAACGCAGACGCGTGAGATTGGCCGATTTAATGTTGCCTCACTAATGATAACACACCGCAGGGCTTCAAAACATCGTTGCCGTTTGAGGACATGCAGAAGACCGAGTTGCAACAAAATATCATTTTAGTTTGGCACTTTGATTTTAGTTTGGCACTTTTTTTTAAATCAGGAAGTATCAAAATGAGGAACTGGTTAAAATGTCGGCCTCACAGTGCAGAGGTGCAGGGTTCAATTTAAGTTCCAGCCTTCCTGTGTAGAGTTTTCTCTGGGTATTCTGGTTTCCTCCCACATTGCAAAAACATGCATGACAGGTTGATTAAACGCTCAAAATTGTCCCGAGAATGGTTGTTCGTCTCTGTGTGCCCTGTGATTGGCTGGCAACCGGTGAAAGGGTGTCGCCCGCCCCACTCCCTGAAGACAGCTGAGGAGTGGCCCCTCTTCCAAATCATTGAACGACTAAAAACAAGTTGATTATTATTCATCTACATTCTTCCAACCATCATCCATCCATCCAACCACCCCAACCCACTCATCCGCCCATCCATAAATCCATCTATCCACCCACCCCAAAACCCATCCATCCATCCACCACAACCCACTCATCCATGTATCCAACCCCACCCACCCAAACACACCCATCCATTCATCCATCCACCCACCCCAACCGACTCACCCACCCATACATCCATCCAACCTCACCCATCCACAATCCACCCACCCATCCATCCACCCAACCCAAAACTCATCTATCCATCCACCCCAACCCACTCATCCATCCAACCCCTTCCACTCAAAAACACCCATCCTTCCATCCACTCACCCCTACCCACGCACCCATTTATCCATCCACTCAACCTCACCCAGCCATCCATCCACCCCAAAACCCAACAATACACCCATTCATCCATCCATCCATCCATCCATCCATCCATCCATCCACTCATCCTCATCCCCCCACCAATCCACCATCCCATCCCTCCATCCATCCACCCCAACCCACTCATCCATCCATCCACTCATCCTCATCCACCCACCAATCCACCATCCCATCCATCCACCCAAACACACCCATCCATCCACCCACCCTGACCCACTCACCCATCCAACCACACCCACCCACCCAATCCACCCACCCATCCATCCACCCCAAAACCCACCAATCCACCCATTGATCCTTCCATCCATCCATTTATCCACCCACCTCAATCCACTCATCCAACCTCACCCACCCATTCATCCATCCATCTTCCGATCTACCTCATCCTCACAAGACTGCAGTGGTAGTTGTGCACTGTGCTGTCTTGTTCAGTGCCATTAACTCGGATATCCGTTGTGTACAAGTGTCCACACAAGCCTCATTACACTGGCCTAGTTGTCCAACTCGAGCAAGTCACAACCCATCCGCCATGTCCCTTCCCAGCACGAAGTTGGCCAAGTATTTGCATATCCCACATCGGAACACGACTGCATGTTCTCCTCGCGCATATAATAAAAACAGTCGAAGAAGATGAATAGAAGCAGAGAGGCGGAAACGAAATGAGTAATAGGGGGAGTCGGAGAGAAAAGAGTTGAGAGGGTGTGAAATGAGAGAAGAGTGTTTAATTTTTGTTATTTTATTTTTGCCAGTGTCGCGTCGTCACAGAAATGTGTTTACCAGCCCCTGCTTGGCCATTAGTGACACACGGGTGCCCCTGTAGGAGAAACCAAATAGGTTCACAACTGCCTCATGTATCCTCCAAATGTTCCCATTGCTCTCCGTCTGTTGGACTGTGTCACTCCGTATGGCTCCGTGCTGCCCTCCATTCGATCCTGTTCCGTATTCTGAGATTTAGTTTTTGTTCTTGCACAGGGTTTGTCTTTTCCTTCTGCTCGGTCCTTTCCCGCTGCCTGATGAACTGCTCACCCGCAAGTGTTGTCGACCACATTTTTTTGCTTTCTGTCATCTGGTGTTCATTTTGGATTGGATTGGATTAGCCTTTATTAGTCTCGCAATGGAACAATTTACATTTCACAGCAGCAAAGTGATGAAAGTAAGAAGAAAGGAAAGGAATAAGTAGAAAAGCAAAACACAGGAGCTGCTGTAAAGGCAGCTACTCTCGCCGCGCCATCTTGAAGTCAAAGCAAAAAAAGAAATAACAAATAATGTGACACAACACAAAAGATAATAATAATAATAATAATAATAATAATAATAATAATAATAATAATAATAATAATAATAATACATTTAATTTATAAGCGCCTTTCAAAACTCTCAAGGTCACTTTACAGTCACAGGATCAGTTTTTCTGCGGGTGGGCAGCAGCACAACCCGGAAGTAATTCAAATAGATAGAACGCTCGCTAGCTAACAATTAGCTACAGTCGGTCTTTTCCTTAAGCTCTTCCTCCTCCTCCTCTTCCTCGTTTTCTTGCTCTTCCGCTTGCTCTGTCCTGATTGGCCGTTTGATTCTTGGTGTAAACACTTCAAATATAAAAAAAACACAAAAACACACAATCATTCAGTTTTAAGCAGTTTTTCCACCCTCTTTGTTGTATGAATGATTTCTAGATGAAAGAGGAGAGATCAAATCGTCCTTTTCACCAGTGGATCAGGGACCTCGTGTGCGCGTGTGTACGTGTGTGGGTTGTTTGTGTGATTTTGTGTGTGTTGCGTGTGTTTGTGTGTGTGTCCGTGCGTGTGTGTGTGTTTGTTTCACACAACTCAGCTATATACTGAACTGAGTACAGTATGAGTACGTTTGTTTCCTCTGATTATTACAAAGTGATATGAGTTAATTATACTGACCCTTTTTATTGATTTAATGGATTTTTGTGTTGTGATTTCTGGTTAGTTCAGCAACACACAGACAGACTTAAAGACAAGGAACAACCTCCCCGACCTCCCCACCACACTTTACCCCCGAGGCAAAACAAGCAGCTCAAGGGAGGCTGGGTTAAAGGTAGTGACTACCCTCTAGTGGCTAAAGTAAATACCGTCACTGACAAGCGTCTTTGGAAAAAGAAACTTTTTTTTGTTCCATCTTTTGTTCTTTGATGCGGATTGTTAGGTTAATTAGAATTAAATCAGATAAAAATTATAATTAAGATGGGTTTTTTTTGTGTGGAAAACATTTTATAATCTGACGAAACCTCACGTTATATAACCGGGGGCAGGTGCTGCACCCTCCAGATAATATGGATCATTAGCACATGAAAAGACAGCAACTAAAATACATAATTTGTTCACACACATACACATTGACACACACACACACACAGAACGGTTTAGTGGTAATGTGAGACTCAACAGGCATGACTGTGGCACATCTGGGGCAGGCAGAATAATGAAGGAATGTGTAATGAGTCATGAAATAATGATGATGAAAAATGACTGTACATGTTGCACACACATATGATGAGTGCATGACTATTTATCTTAGCTTCACACTAGGATAGGGGCAACTGTCGCCATTCTGTTCCAAGTTTATTAGGAAAGAAGTCACGGCCATTTCTTGGTGAGCATTTGATGGATTTTATCATGTTGTAAGATCGTAGTGGACTCCAAAAAATGCAGGGAGGCAAGAGAAGGAATGTGTACGAAACAAGATAGATAACAAAAATCTTTATGATAAAACACTGGAAAAAATAACTCCTAAAACAAATATAAAATAATTAATAATAATAATAATAATAATAGAATACATTTAAAAAAAAAGAAACTTCATGACTGCTTTTTTCGGTTCGCGACCAACACCTATGCACTTGCACAGGTGTTGGTCGTTTTAATCAGTGGCAGTTAAAAGGATTTCCGGCACGACCATTCTGTGTCGGGTCATTGTTTCTTTCACCCTGTCAGGTTTGTTTCATCTTGGATTGGATTGGATTTACCTTTATTTGTCTCGCAGTGGAGAAATTTACATTGCACAGCCGCAAAGTGATGAGAGGAAGAGGAAAGAAAGAAGTAGAAAAACAAAATACAGGAGCTGCGGGAAAGGCTCTTGTATCTTGAAGTCAAAAGAACAAAAAAAAACTACATGACGACACAAAGATCATGTTTTACTCATGCTTTTGTTTGCTACTTTGGACCTTTTGGTTCTGGTGACTTTGGTGTTTGACATTTTGTTCCGGCTGTCTTTATTTAACTCATTCACTGCCATTCCTGAATGTATTCTGGAATTGAAACACAGAGCGCGATTCCCGAATTTCTTTGGGTTTTGTTTTTTCTAGTTTGGGTGCCGAAAAGGCACTGGCCATGGCCTCTGGCAATGGTTTTCCCTTCCACAAGAGGGAAGCATTTCCCTTTTTCTATGTTAGCGCTTTGTTACAGCTTCAGCTGTTGTTAAAGCGCTATATAAACCAATATGTATTTATTGCATTGTATTTTGGACAGCCGCCCCCATTTCAAGCTCATATGTCTCCAGACCCGTATAATTTAGGAATTAACTCTTTTTTCTGATGAAAGATGAGAGTCTTTGTTACGTTACATTGAATGTGTATGTAGTCCTAAAACTCAATATTCTGTGGGTCCTGGAATTAGAAGTGACAATGACAAAAACCCTGGCACTGCAGTAGACACATTTTTGCACATGTCTGGCAGTGAATGAGTTAATACAATTTGTTAAATACACCCTGCTCCTCCTTCCTGTCCGCTTTTTTGGGGCCCACCACCTTGCAAATCATGACAAACAGCATGTTTCTGTAAGGATTAGGGCTGCACCAAACAATGATTTAAGGTCCGTCAAATTACTTTTTTGTGGCTGACACCAATTCTCAGTTTGGGTTGCCTAAGGTGAGAGCTTTGGATTCCAGATGGTCAAGAATCTGAGTTTTTCAACACAGACTGAGCCTGAAGGTGACCACATGTAGGAACTGTTTTGACAGCGAATGTGGTCATGATAAGACTTCAGCCTTGAGTGCTTACTGACTGTTAAAAGTTGACTGAAGTCGATTTTTTACTGCCCTACAGCTCTGCTCCCACACTGATGTGACGGAAACAGTTTAAAATGTTGAAACTGTATTAATTTCATGACTTTGGGGCTTGTGAAGTTTTTTCTCCCCAAGTTTTAAAAAGCGAAAAAAAATAAATCTGACTTTCTCAAAGTGTGGTAACTCATGGTAACTATGGATTAAAAATCGTTAAATACAATACAATATATATTTATACATCAAGTCTGTTTTATATAAAGATGAATATGCTCGATAAAAGGCAATGACAGCTAGGATAATAAAATATGTCGATAGCACTGGAGATTGAGGAATGTCATAAATGTTTGATCATAATTGCTGAAAAAATTGACAATGAGTGAGAATTTGGTCGAGCTTTAATTGTGGACATTTAGCATTCAACTGTTTTTCAGTTTTCTGGGAAACAATTATGTTCGTGAGCTGAGGTATCACTGTACTGTCTTGTGCTGGTTTTCCGATGTATCGGCTACCTCTTTGTTCAAGTGGTAAGCACTGAGCTCCCACTCGAAGTGTTCAACGATCCACCCCTCGAGCCACATGTCAATCAGTAGCACCAACAGGAGCAAGAAGCTTTATCGGCAAACAAAGCAAAGCATCTTTCAAAAGAACGAATATTTCTTCCTCCTCCATTTCTTCTCATCACCAGACACTTTGCCTGCTCTGCAGCTGACAGCCACGCCGGACTACCCGGTGGCAGTAGGTCAGAAGGTCAGCCTTCAGTGCTGCGCGCTGAATTCACCTATCTTCGACAAGTGGTCCTGGCGACGACAGGAGAAAGAGAGGTGGCAGGAAGTGGCCAACGGGCGCAATCTCACCCTGGCTAAACCGGAGGAGAGTGGGCTATACCGCTGTGCAGCTCAAAGCAATCTCACCAAGAGTGTCAGTCCCAGTCATGAGGTCTTGATCATCTCCTTTCATGCAACAGGTTGGTGGCAACTGCATTGGCCTTACGTGACCCAAAACATATCGGTGGTCACACCCACCCATCATAATTGAGTAACTTGTGTTGGTCAAGTGCACTTTAAATAATATTTTGGGGAGTTTACACAGTTGCATTGGATTGGATTAACCTCGATTTGTCTTGCAGTGGAGACATTTATATTTCACCGTAGCAAAGTGATGAAAGTAAGAGGAAAGGAAAGGAAGAAATAAAGGAAGCAACAAAATACAGGAGCTGCTCTGAAGGCAACCACTTTCGTGGCGCCATCTCTTAGTCAAAACAACGACATAAAACTAAATAACAAATAATGTGACACAACACAAAAGACACAGACAGTCATTCGATCTTAAGCACATTGTGCACCCTCTTTGTTGTATGAAGCAGTTCTTGATGAAAGAGGAGAGGATCAAAGCGTCCTTTTCACCACTGAATCACGAACGTCTGTCACATTTTGCGAGGTGGTGATAGCAGGTGCGGATCCCAAAAAGCAAGCAGGAGGGAGCAGGAGGTTGTTTGACAAATTGTATTAAAATAAAGGTCAGCAGGAAAAAAATCTAAAACATCAAAATCATCAGAACAGAAAAAAATACAAAGTATCAAAAGAAAACCAAGTGTAAAAGTCCGCCAAGGTTAAACAAACACATGCACAGCATACAATGCATGCGATTGCAGACCAAGCATGCAACAAACAATGAACCGACACCGGATGGTCGTGCCGGGAGTCCTTTTAAGTGTCACTGATTAAAACAACCAGCACCTGGGCTGACGTCGCTACCCGTTGGTCGCCAATCAGAACGTGGCAGTCCGCCACTGATCGGGATGACCAGCACCTGTGCAGGTACAGGCCGGGCCGACAGCGCCAACCAGATCATGACAACGTCATGGTAAAATGTGCACATCTGCTACACGCTAAATGTTGAAAGCAAACCTGAAACTGTAGCATACATTGACAAAAAGAGACTGTCTCACAGCTCCTGTCTCATGTAAATCTGCTTCAATTCCAAGCCGCGACAGTTCCACATATGCATCGGCACTCTGTGCTAACGCTCCTTACTTCTCATCTTAAGCTCCCCAAGCCATGCATCCATCCGGGCAAAGACAGACTGAACAAAGTGGGGCTGTGAAAATGCTGTCCCATTACAGGCGCAAAAAAAGCACAATCGCCCCAGAGCTGTCCAGCGATGACAGTCAAATGGCATAGTGCTGCCGAAAAGGCGCAACTGCTCACCAGTGTCCTCCAAAATGCTGAAAAACAATCCGTATCCGTTCTACATGACGCACAACAACTCAAAGTGAGAAAAAAAAACACAAAATCAACACAAAAACAACAAAAAAAGCTACGTTGTGATAGCAATTGCTGACGCCTGCCTACTCGGGCACCATCTTGGACTATGTACTGTATCTAACTGTTTTTTTTTTTCGTCCAATACCTGCTTTCAGCTTTTGGTGTGAAAAGACGGCGACAACCGCTCGTACTTGATTTCACTGTTGCAAAACACTTATCAGCGCTTGTGGTGACTCGTTTTCATCACAGCCTTGTCTGTGACCTCATCAGCGACTTATCACTCTTCAAACAACAACCATGTTTCGTTTTTAACTCTTTATTTGTTCTGACTGCAAATGTAGGAATAACTGCCTTGGTTCTCTCTCTCTTCTCGCCTTGATCATGAATATCGCCGTCATGTTTTGGCTCGCGTGGCAAAGACTTAGAGGCAAGGAATGTCCCGCCAACGAGGAAAACTAAAGGTACAAAAACAGCAGAATGGAAAATAACAACATTTTTTAAAAGTTGTGTGTATGTGAAGGGGGATGTTATACTGTACTTGCAAATGTTTTTTTTAATTATTATTTATTATATTTCCCAAGCTTTTCCAATAGCTGGAAAGAAGAATCAATGTAAGTAGCAAAATTATGTTTTTTCATTATTTATATAAATACTGTTTAATGTATACATTTCAAATCATTTGATTTTAATATAAATGTTTATTTTGGATTTTTTATACAATGCATTGACTTTGTAACAGCAAATCTCTATCTATTATCTAACTAGCAATCTATCTGTCTGCCTGTCGAGCTCGCCGGCTGCTAGCTCGCCGGCTGCTCGCTATCCATATCTGTCTATCCGTCTATAAATACAATATAGATCGAATGATCAATCGATCATATGTTGTTTTTATTTATTTATTTTTTTTTACATTGAAAAATACAGTATATATTTCTGTATTAGTTGTTCTTGTTCATCTTTTTGAATCACAGGGGGGGTTCTCCGAAAGACGAGAACGAGGGGCACGTGTACATGAATTACTCAAGCACGAACCTAACCTACACAGATCTGGATCCCACAGATGTCACTGCGAACAACACGTACTCGGTTCTCCCATGAAAATCTGATTTGGCAGCCTCAGAGAGTATGAATGCGAATGTCAATTCATAAAGCCATTTGCAGAAAGCCGACTGGCTGTAGGTTGTGATGACCGTTGGAAATCTGGCCACTATAAATAACAAACAAATACACCGCATGCATCTCGAAATAACTTGTCGACTTGTGGTAATAGCTTATATGATTTTATACTGAAAGCCCCGTACCGGATTTTGGACCACGACTGCTCGAGCGAGCTATTCAATCAATTGTTTCTTGCTAGAAACAGACTGAATCTTGTTTGCCCACACTGTGATAGGTTCACAGTTTTCAAATGCAAAAACATTATGAAGGAACTGAGAATATCAGATATCGAAAGGTAAAAACGCAACAGTATAATTTCCTTGCCGTCCAGTTTCGCTGGTGGGAAATCTTTATATATTTTATTGACACAAAACAAAAATATTAAATGGCACTATGTTTTAACTTGCTGATAACAGAATTGTTTGGTGTTAGTTCTCTTGGTAAATTCTCATCAGATAAAGAATCAGACTTGCAAAGAATCTCACAAACTTCTGCTTACAAAACTTCTTCTTTTCTCTCTGTGTACTTCACACAGGAAGCCGGATTGGTGCAATTCAGTGTGTACGTATTAAAAAAAGCAGCGGTTGTGGTCAGGAGCAGCTCGTCTTTTTCTGCTTGCTTAAAAGAAGCACTGGTCTTCATTCACAGGCCAAAATCTAATCGTTGTTCCTCTAAATTGTCTATTCCCAGCAGTCTTATCGCTTCATGAATTGCCTTCCCCTTGGCTGCACTGCCACCAGGTCATCTGTTCAATGGTCAGGAAAATGGCTTTCTGGATAAGGATAGACAAAACATGAACCTCTGATGTAACCGTCTAGTTTCATACTCCATCTATATATTTCGTTTGAGTCAGTGAACCTCCGCCTGATTGAGCTCACCAGGAAGTCTCTGGCTCTGGTGCCGACTGTCCAAAGATATTTGCGAGGTAACAGTGTGGGAACAGCTCTCGCCCTTGACCAGCCTCTTGAGATGAGCAATGAAGAACCGTCGAAACTTCCTGGTGGCAAAACAATACACCACCGGGTCCAGAATGCAATTGAGTCCCATGAGGAGCAGCGTGACCTGATGCGCGTCGTTGAGCGCCTGCACGGTTTCAACATTCCAGTCCACGTGACCCCATCCCTTTTGGATCTGCAGTACTGCCAGGGTCCAGAAGCCTTGGACGATGTGATGAGGCAAGAAGCACAAGACGAAGACGCCGACGACCGCCATGAGCATCTGAACAGCTCTGCGTTTTACTCCCGTAGGCCTCCTGGGTGAGGAAATCGTCATGTTGGACTTCCGAGATAAAATGGTTCCCGATTTGAACTCGGACAGAGGAGCGCTTTGGGAGAACAAGGCTCTGGCGATGAGGAGGTTACACACAACCACGAGCACGAAAACGACAAAAAACATTGCGATGATTGCGAAATGCATAGTGGCCACAACTCTTTTGGATGAGTCGTCCCCGTTCTGGTAGCCCTCAAAACAGCGGGTGACGTTCCCGTCCTGGTTGGTCCCCGGATTGGCAAGAAACGGAATAGCCATGGAGATGGTCATCAACCAGATGACAACGCAAACGGCAATGCCGCGGCGCCTGTGGTCTGACGAGGCGGCATCTAACGGCCGGGTGACCGCCCAGTATCGGTTGACGCTGATGGCGCCGAGGAAGAGGATGGAGCAGTAGGTATTGATGAAGAACAACGAACCAGTCAGGCGGCATAGGAAGTCTTTATAGATCCATGTCCCTCGATGGTCGTAATAGCTAATCCAAAAGGGGAGTGCGCAGACGAAGAGGAGATCCGCGATGGTGAGGTTGGTCATATAGATGCGGATTTCCCCCATGGCCTTGGCTTCTCGTAGGCAACGGAGCACAAACAACACATAGATGTTAGCAAAAAGTCCCACGATGAAGATGATGCCGTACGCCGTGGGGAAGAGATGATAACGAAAAGGTGAGTCCAGAAAGTTTGAGTCATTGCTAGCTGTGAATGGCACAGCCGTGACTCCTGCGGGGCTTTCTGTCATGGAAAGCTGTGTTTCTGTCTGCGGGAGATAAAAAACAAACAATTGTAATCACATAGATTCATCACAGTGTGAAATAAATGTGAAGAAAGTCTAAAATAAGCTTTTTTTTGTGATAAATGGTGAGAATCCGTTTCTTAGAGAAGTGGCCTTCAACCTTAAAAACAATAGATCCTTGGAACTTGGACATAATCCATCCCACCCAAGAGGTTGTGCGAGTTTATATTGTTTTCTTTTTCAAACGTTTTCGCCATTGGAACAAAATACCACCCACAAAAAAATAAAAAATAAGTGGCCTTCAACCTTAAAAACAATAGATCCTTGAAACTTAGACACAATCCATTCTAAGAGTGTTTAGATTGTTTTCATTTTCAAACATTTTCGCAACGAGAACAAAATAAAAGAAATAAATACAGAAATAAACAAACTAATAAAAAATATGTAAATAAATACATTGCTAAATAATAAAGCTCTTTTTGAACCATTTAACATTTCAGACTAAGTGCACATTACAGGGAGGAATAATCAAACAAATGAACAGATGAACAAATAAATAAATAAGTAAATACAAAATAAACATGAACAAATACATAAACAAGTACATAAATAAATGCATGCAAATATATTAAAGATATACATTATTGAATGAATAAACAAAAATAAATTAAGACATAAATGAATACATAAATTCATGAATAAATACATAAAAATAGATAAATAAACAAACACACAAATAAATGAATAGCTAAATAAATAGAGCTCTTTTTGAACCATTTAAAATTTCGGACTAAGTGCACGTCACAGAAGAATAAAAAAAGAAATAAACAAATAAACAAACAGATGAACAAATAAACAAGTAAATAAACATATGAACAAATAAATAAACACATGAATAAATACATACATGCAAAGATATTAAATATATAATTTATTCAATGAATAAACAAAAAAATAATACATAAATTGAATAAATAAATAAAAATATATAAATCAATCAATTGATGAATAAATAAATAAACACATGAAAATATTAAAGATATAAATTCTTGAATGGATAAACAAACAAATAAATTAAGACATAAATGAATCAATAAATACAAATAGATGAATAAATGAATAGACAGAATAATAGATAAATAAATAAACAAATAAATAGCTAAATAAATAAAGCTCTTTTCGAACATTTCAATTTTTGGACAAAGTACACGTCACAGGGAAGAATAAAATAAATAAGCAAACAAATAAACAAACAGATGAACAAATAAACAGGTAAATAAAAAATAAACACATGAACAAATACATAAAAAATACATAAATATATACATGCAAAGATATACATTATTGAATGGATAAACCCCAAAAAATAATACACGAATAAATAAATAAAAATATATGAATCAATGAATTAATGAATAAATAAATAAACACGCAAAGATATTAAATATATAAATTATTGAATGGATGAACAAATTAATGAATAAATAAATAAAAATAGATAAATCATCAATAAATAAATGAAAATAAATACACCCAAGTAAAGGAGCCCTGACCCCACATAAAATGCACAGGGAACAGGAGATGAACCATTTGACTCTTATGAAAATTTGACAGGATTTCCTTTAGGTAGCAAATCAACATTGTTGCATTGAAGGACAAAATGAACTATACTGAAAACACAGATGCACATATGGTTTATATATTTATGGATTTTTTAGAATGATTTATAGTGTTCACTAAGTGTTGACTAATTAAATCTACCAATTTAAAACACTCTTTTAATGAAGGATGAAATGAAAATGAAACCTCAATAACATTCTATTTTCCACCGTGGTCATTCCTCAAATTACACTAACAGCTATGAAAATTAACCCAAAACAGAAACTGAGTTGTAATTAACCCATTTTGTCAGTTAGACACATTTCACAGAGCCTTTCTAATGAATGACGCAGGGTCTTTTGTTACGTAAAGGGTGCACCTAAAAAACAAACTTGAGACGAGACATGAGAAGTGAAGCAAGACGTTGAAATAGGAAGTCTTACCATGGTTGCTCGCATCTGGCGGCCGTTTGTGTCCACTTGTATTTCAAACTACGAAAGAAAGTGATACATGTGTTTAGCGAAAATCTGCGGGTTTTTGGGGCTGTCTTGACAGATTGTGTCAAGGCACAAACATCTTTTTTTAATCTGCGGGGATAAAAAAGACAATTATTGCACAATTATCATGTTTTTGGGTAAAGATCTAACTAACCCTATTATTCTTTTTATGTATTTTTTTTACAAGTTTTCCAACTCTAATAAAAAGTAATTTAAAGCAGATTTTCACTCCCAGATGTGATATGTTAAATATCACCTGTATTACATCCAAAACATCTGAGCATCTATTGACATGATTTCTTGCCAAATATTTGCATTTGTTAAGCACAAATAAATTTAAAAAAATGCCCCAGAAAAGAGTCCACAGCTGCTTACCGAGTGACTGCGTGTTCTTCTCTGTGTTATCTGGTTGTCTTGAAGAATCAGTGGGAGTCAAAGACAAGGCGGGCGTCAAGAATCATAAAAAGGAGGTGCGTTTAACACGTCTTGGGAAATTCCACATAGCGCAACGGCGCTGTCAGCCGAATTGAAGAAGACACTCCCATGCTGGAGAAATCAGGGAGTTTTACTCTTGCCTCACATGTTAATATGGCTTTAAAGTGAGGTATGTCATGGTATGTTATTATATTCCCTCTTTTATGGATGCCCACATTCCTTGAAATCGCCGACTTTCCCCACACACTCCATTTAAGATCCACATTTGAAATACGATTCCTCTTGCAAACCTCCCATCTAATAAAATATGCAGTACATACCGTAGTATTGTTCTAATACGCGGAGTCTTTCAAGTGGCAAACAACTTGTTCCGAACAGAGCTATGAAATCTATCTATCTATCTATCTATCTATCTATCTATCTATCTATCTATCTATCTATCTATCTATCTATCTATCTATCTATCTATCTATCTATCTATCTATCTATCTATCTATCTATCTATCTATCTATCTATCTATCTATCTATCTATCTATCTATCTATCTATCTATCTATCCGTCTATCTGTCCGTCGGTCATTCCATCGGTCGGTCCATCTAATCTATCTAATACATGTACAGTGAGACCTCAATTTACGAACTTAATTGGTTCCCAGACAGAGTGTGTAAGGTGAAAAGTGTGAATCTCGAAGAAGAAAAAATCCCATAGGAAACCATTAAAATGGGAATAATCCGTTCCCGAGTTTCCATAAAATATACTTTTCAACTAAATAAGCCTTAAAACTACACACAACATACCTTATTCTATGTATAATAAATGTGCTATTGTATTGTAATGAAAGAAATACACTGCATTGTATCATAAAGCCACTTTATTAACATTTGTGATGGTCATTGATGGCTTGATGTAATGGCGTTGGAGGTCGAAGGTCAAAGGGAATTGCTGTTTGCAAAGAGAGGCCTGTAATTAAAGAAATAAACTGTGCTGTAAAATAAAGTTTTATTTACCTTTTTGATGGTCGTTGATGGCTTATGGAAGGAGATTCACCTTCCATAAGGACTGTTGGTAACTTAACCTCTGGTCCTGTTCAGTCGTGTGCTTCCGCCGAAGATCACTCTGCCAGCCGTGGTGGGTGTGTATTATGAAAATAGTGCTTATTATAAGGTTTAATTTTCAGAAATTTGAGGTTTGTAAGACGAAAAGTTTGTAAGATAAGGTGTTTGTAAGTTGAGGTCTCACTGTATATCTATCTGTGAAGAACACACTAAATGCTAAATACAAACCAATATTGTGCACTTTTCTATCGAAATCAGATGATTGAAGCACCACTATACATATTCAAGTATTTTTTTCATTTTCCTTGAACCACAAATAACCAGTGCTACATTTTAAACCAAACCAAAAGAAAGATAATATCTTGTTGCTTCGGATAACTTTGGGGTAAATGAAAAGTTTCTATTGTGCCATTTCCTTATTTGATCTCATGTGATTCGTTTGGTTTCCACTCACTTTATGTAAAAAAAATACATACTGTATAATGAAGTTTGCTATGCCTTTCACTTAGAGACACTTTTAGGAGCTATGTATAACTTGTGATTAAACCATTTTAATTTACTTGAAAGAAATAATCTTATATTGATATTAAGTTAAATAATAATCTTATATTGATATTAAGCTAATTTGTAACAAAGAACACCCAATTAAAAGTAGTACTTACTGCCAGAAGATCTCGGTGGAATTCATCCAAGATAATATAGATGGTTGAAAGTGTTGCTTCGTAACCACTAGATGTCAGAATAGGCCAAACCAAAGAAGGCCTCGCATGAGCATGCGTCTCTGGAGCCCCTTCTCCAAAACGGAACCAAAATGGAAAGCCAACCAGAAAAACCAGAATGTTTATGGTGCCCTTCGCTGCCTTTGCTTTACTGTGCTAATGCAACAATAGATTTGGTTGATAAATCTGTATACAGACCAACGACCAAGACTCTTCGGTATCGGTAGCCAGATTTTGGACACACTTCCTAAGTGAGCATGAACTGAGTGACCGTATAGCTAACAGCCCCTAACTCTGGCACTAAGTGTCACAGAAATTTGAAAAGTCGTACCTTTGACTCTAAATCTTTGACTCTTCTGCCGTATGCAAGAATGATATGATAGTTACACGTAAACAAGATATGAAATTGAATTAGCATCATGACAAATAGGCCAATCCAGTGGGCCAGGGGTTAGTTAGCACACCAACGCCCTCAGTGCAGAGGTATCAGGTTCAATTCCAGATTCATAGGTGAAAAGGGTGGCTACCCTGATGAATCTGTGGTAGTGGTTCTGTCCAAACATATCACCAATGTTAGATCTCTCAGGGAGAATTTCCTGCCTGCCAGAAGATCCGTTTTGAGGAATGTTACCCCATAGTGAGAAATAGAGCATCGGAGGGGCTGTTCAACAGGCAGGGACTTCTGTACTTCTAAATAAGATGAGACTTGACGAGGGGATGTTTTGTTTTTGGTGGAATGCTTCTTTGATATTGTCTGCAGTGAGCCTTTCAGGGGAGTTCCAAATCAAACAACAAAGACAAAGCGCTTAGGATTTTGGGGCATAGGGTTTGCTGGTTCAAGTCCCGTTGCAGACAAAGGTGTGTGGGGGGGAAGGGACATTTTGGAACATGTCCAAGCCACCCCTTGTTCATGTGTCCCTGGAACGTGTGCGTAAGATCTGAGGAGATGTGGCAGATTCAGTCTGTCTTTTATTCTGTACTCCATTTTTAATTTTCTTTCCTCTTATACATTATATTTAATACATATGAGTGACTTACTGTAATTATGGATTTGAGTATTTGGATTGGATTGGATTAGCCTTTATTAGTCTCGCAGTGGAGACATTTACATTTCACAGCAGCAAAGTAATGGAAGCAAGAGGAACGGAAAGGAAGAAGTAGAAAAACAAATACAGGAGCTGCTGCAAAGGCAGCAACTCTTGCGGCGCCATCTTGAAGTCAACAGAAATCTAAATAACAAATAATGTGACAACACAAGAAACAGAGTCATTCAATCTTCAGCACTTTCTGTATCCTCTTTGTTGTATGAACCAGTTCTAGATGAATGATAGATCAAAGTGTCCTTTTCACTAGTGGATCATAGACGTCATGGTGAAATGTCACGTCTGCTACAAGCTAAATGTTGTAAGGAAACACGAAGCTTCCTCATCCATTGATGCACACGTAAATCCGCTTCAATTCCAAGCCGCGGATTGCTTGGAATGTTGCCTACTGCGTTCTTTTTTTACCTTTAAAACATCACATTTAACAATGTCCAAAAAAAATTGCTATTTAAATGTTGTAACTCCATAAACATCCTTTTCTTTTTCTATTTAATAAAATGTAGCATGAGAGCAACAACGCATCCAGAGACTCCAACCAGTGAATGCACACAATTCTGTAAGACCTGCATGTCTTCAGATAAGCGCATAGTATTTCCCCACATGACACGCTGCCCCACATTTGGACTCATCTGGGTTATATGTGTTTAAATACCCGCAATAACCCGCTCTGGAAGGACAGTGAATTAAACACATTAATCCACATCCTCGCTGTTAAAAGAACACAAAGTAGTAAAGCTACATAAGCCGTGTTAGAGCGTAAAGTCCTTCATTGGTTTCAGTTCCCCCCTCTTGTTTTATTATAATATAGTCATAATATCGTCAGGTGACTGTTGACCCCCTCACCGGACCCTCGTACTATTGACCGTGTGTAATTTCAGGGATGTTCCCAGGATTATGGAGATTAGTGTGCAGCTGCAGTGTTTGCAAGTGCCTCTGGTTACGATAAAAATTCCTCCTGTGTGAAAGACAAGAAAGGGAGGTGGGAAGGGCATGGCATGTGCGTGCTATTGACAAACTCTTTTTGGAACAGAGATTATTTTGTTGGCTGGTGAGGGATGTTTGCAATTAAAAAGGGATGTTGGTTCAAATGCAAGCTCTTCCTGAATCAGGTGGTCTGTAAAACATACAGTACGTTCTCCAGAAAACATGTGTTCGTGCTTTGCATCGCCGTCTGTATTGTGCATTTGCATTTATGTCATTTGATATATGGAAGCCACATGACAGAAACATGTGTGTGATCACTCCCAGAAAGGATGGAACATGACAGATGTGCACGGTCAAATGAAAATATCCAAGTCTGTCTTTACTTATGCTGTCAAACAGCTAAAGACGACCTCAATGTTGGACAATTTGGGATTTGACATTTTAGGGGATTTGGATGATACTGGACTGATTACTTGATTTCCATGTCCTATGGGAAAATCTTGTTCCAAAAATCAGAAAAGGTCATATCCTTGTTTGATGGTTTCTGATATATCAGAAATATAAAAACAGGCTCATGTATTGTCAAGCTTTCCAAGTCCAAGAACTGTGTCGATGCTTGGTTCACACCAGCATCTGTAAGGTTGCGCTTGTGGGTTGACTTTTCTGGAATATTCCTCACCTGTCAAAAGGGTTGGATTGTTAGCATTATTTTAACCTGACTAGAAATATTTCTTCCTTCCAATCTTTATTCAAGAACGATGGATGACGGATTAGTCATCTGTAACAAAAAGGGATACAAAATATACATAACTATCTAGCGACAAGGCAATAGAATATAATACAGTACATATTGATTTATATAGCGCTTTAACAACAGCTGTAACAAAGCTCTTAACATGAAAAGGATCATATACAGGAAAAATAAAGCAGTCACAAAGATAGTAGAAAGCATTTCATGGTTGAAATCTTTTTGTTTTTAATGATATTTTGTGTTTTATGCGGGTACCACCAAATTCATTGATTAATTGTTATGATTTAAAACACATTTACTCAAGATTGACATAGTAAGACGTAGATGATGAAATGTGATTTGTAGGTTAAATATATATATATATATATATATATATATATATATATATATATATATATATATATATATATATATATATATATATATATATATATATATATATATATATATATATATATATATATATATATATATATATAACCCCCAAGCAGTCCTTTTAGAAGAAATACCACAAAGAGAATATACCATTTGGAATAAATGAAAACAATTTCATGGAAGAAATATAAAAATATAGATGACAAATGTAGGTCAGTGTTTCTGGTAGCATTTAGGCCAGCATAGAAGCCTTACTTTCCCTGACTGCATACCACTGCAACCAAGTACTGGACTGCATACTGTAGTGAAATTGCAGTGCAGTCTATCATTATATTGCAGAGGCCAGTTATTCCTCATGCTGGTAGGTAAGTACAGTGGGGAACTTAAAAAGAAATTGTTCTTGTTTTACAGCAACAGCTGCATTACCAAACGCTTGTGGTTTTATAGTGTACCAAACGCCTATTTTATCATGCCACAACTTGCTCCGTTCAGCAATTGTGTCTGTATACTCTGTATGAGAGAAAAAAACGCCACATTGGCTATGTTAAGCGACCTGACTCGCTCTTGTACGTGTATGCAGAGGAGCATGAAGGAAGGGTGGGGGGGGGGGGGGGGGCGGTCCCACGCAACCGAGGAAGGGCGTTCTCTTTGCGGTCAGAGCGGGTCGAGCCATCCCGAGGGGTGGGTCTTGCTCCGGCAACAGGAGGAGGGAAAAAAGGAAAACCCACTTTCTTCATTGTTGGGGACGCGGTGGAATGCGATGGTTTGATCTCGAACGGACTCGGGAAAGCGGATATCCGAGAAAAAAGGGCCGATTGTGGGTGAAAGGAAAGGTGGAAGAGATTCCACCGGGCTCTGAGAGACTGGGATGAACTTGTCTTGTCCTCCACGGCTGCAGTGAGGGAGATCGGAGCCGCGTGAGCAACACTCTTGCCGGCGGTTGCAGTTTTTTTGGATTTATTGCTCCTTCTTCCCCACTTGACGACGCAGCCCATTTTGAGGTACAGTCTTGTTCCGTTTTCAGTAAGTTATCTTCACGTTTAGATGGCCTGGCATGAGCTAACGAGCCCGAGGGTACAAGTGTTCAACTGCGGCAAGTTTATCCCCCTCCCTTCTTTCTCCCTCCTGCTCTTCCTCCACTCGCTTTTGGCCAAAATCGAACAGCTCAGGTGCTTTAATGTAACTGCGACGCGTATTCAGATGTCACAATGTAGCAATTTTAACCCACATTCGGCGGCGTGTTTGTCTTTTTATGTGTGTGTGTTTTTTAAACGGACTCGCCGGGCCAGTATGACGACAGGTTTCTCGGTTGGAGTTGAGAATCTCCGCGAACATGAACATGCCAAAAACTGTCCTTAGCCACTGCCAAATAACACAGACGAGAATTTTTTGCCCTGTTCTAAAAGCCCGAACGTTTTTACTAACAATTTCCTTTTTTTATTGACGAAATAAGTGCAAATCGTTATGGTTGACACGCATTTACGCTAGCCACTGTGAAACTTTGTACCCGGGCCAAATGTTTGTTTGGGCTTGTCTTCCTTCCGAGACAATGACACAAAAACTCAGCCTAAATCCCTTTACAATACGTCGAAGTCCCGTAAACGTATTTAGATTTTTTCATTTCTAAAACCACGTTGCTATAAAGTGCTGACGTTGTTGTGCAAATCACAACACAACAGGAAGCTGTCACGCAGCAGGGCAACATCATGTTGGACAAGCACGACGCGAAAACGAAATTAATAAAATGACTTTCAGATTAAATGTAATACAGAACTGCAATTTTCTTGGATCAAATCAAATTACGAGTTGTCTCAATGTACATTCCATGAGGCTTCGAACCTAAAATCTCCCACAACCCGAATCAATCTATTTTCGAGACATTCTTGGGAGGAAGAGGTCCCCTTTAAAATCTTGAGAAAATAGACTGCTCAAAAATATATTTATGGGTTATACATCTGCCAACATTATTGCTTCAGTGATATTGTTTGATTTTCAAGTTTCTAATTTTAAATTCTCACTTTCCTTTGTGTCTTGACAAAATAGTGAGAAATTTGACGAGACGCCAGTTGAGAATATAATTACAGTGGTACTGTACATTGACTTGTGATTGAGCTAATTTACAAGTATTTTTTTAGATACAAGATTTTACTTAACTGTTTTTCTTCTTTTTTCTTGCTTTCAAACAGAAGTTTAAGCAAAATCACTTCACATTTAAACAATCTTCTGCTTGTCAGAATGTAAACATATTTTCAAAACAAGAGGCTTTATTTTGTTTATTGCCACTCCCGGTCAAAGTTTACCATCAAACTAAACATAAAACAAAGGTAATTAACATTGCGTATTCAATACAACCGCATAACTTTGCTTAAGCATAGTCAACTAGCTTAATGCTAATATACCTTGAAAAACACCATAGACCATCTAAGAATTAGCATTGATGTCACTGTGTTACAATGCTTTAAACACGTCTGCGTCGTACAGGAGTGGTCCATCAATGAAAAGGTTTCTTCAGCTGTCATTCAAAGAAGTACAGATTGGATTGGCCTTTATTAGTCTTGCAGTAGAGACATTTACATTTCACAGCAGGAAAGTGATGAAAGGAATGAAAGAAACCTTTTCATCTATGCTTTAAAGAGCTGACACATCGATAATATAACAATACTCGGGTATGTTTTCTTTATCCTCTGCATAATCAACTAATATCACAGCAGCTTTGTGAGACAGCGGTTGACTGGTTAGCACGTCCGTTTCACAGTGTAGATGTACAGGGCTCGATTCTGGCTCCATCTTTCTTGTATGTAGTTTGCATGTTCTTCTAGTGCCTGCGTGGGGTTTTCTCCGGTTCCTCCAGTATCCTCCCACAGTCCAAAAACATGCATGGCATCTTAAAGGATAACCGACACCTCCGGACAAGTTGTGTCCATAATTTGTGAAATCACTTCAAATGACTTCTATTGAGCGTATTTTACAAAGATTCCATCGCATATAGCTATATTTTACGTTTTAAGACTCGCGCTGAATATTCAGGAAGTCTTGTTTTTGAGTTGGTGACGATACCTACCGTGACATCACGGTTGGTTATCGTCACTGACCGAGAAAGCGACACACAATGCATTTTGGGTACTTTGTTTGGTGTGAAAACTTCATGTTGATCCGTGTTGATGGCGAAATTAGAAGGAAAACACATAAATAACGCGATGGTAAATCGTTGTGTGTTGCATCAAGACTACTATTTGATACGCGCTGACACAAATTTCCAGCAGACAAATCAGCCCATTTCCAATGGAGCTTGGGCGCCATATTGTGCATTTTCTGGTGCAGTCAGACACCTCAAAATGAGACGGAAGGACTTCTTTAATCGATTGCAAATATTTATATATTATATATATTTATGCTTTCCTCTTCAGAACTATTTGATTCATATTCATAACTGGATGAGTAACAAGAAAGCATCTTCTCTGAATTTGAAGCCATTGTTTTGATTCTCGAGCAAGGCAAGACGTCCTGGCGTGACGTCACGAACAAGGGGGGCGGGACTTTCTGAAACTAAAACTTTCTTAGGTCATTTTGAAGTGGTTTTGGGACACTAAGTCATTTTTATTGGTGTTTTTCATTTGACTAAAAATATCAGCCTGTGTGTTTTGGGTATTTTAGATGCGATAAAACATTTTTCTGATGTCAGTTAGGTAACAAAAAAATGGTGTCGGTTGTCCTTTAATAGACCACTCAAAATTGTCCTTCAATCTGATATTGAGACTGAATGTGTGCTTTATGTAGGCTGATTGAACACTCAAAAATTGTCCCAAGGTGTGAGTGTGAATGGTTGTTTGTCTTTGTGTGCCCCTTGATTGGCTGGCAAACCAGTTCAGGGTTCTCCCCGACTATTGCTAGCTGGGATTGTTTGCAGCATGCACGCGACCCTCATTCAGATCAGCGATTCAGGATTATGGCGTATGGGTGGAGGGATTACAGCATTTTACTGAGTCAATCGTAAAAATCATTTTGTGTATGGTTGTATGATACCGCCCGATTTGTAGCACCAGAATGGGAATAATGTGGAACTGGAACAAATTAATCGCATTTGCATGAATTTTCAATGTAAAAGATGATTTGAGATGTGATTGTTTTAGGTTATGAGGATTGTCATCGAACGAATCAAACACAAAAATCACTATTGTCCTTGAGCAGACCCCGGGTTCAAGGTTGGACGGGAAAGAACTTTTTTTTTTCTCCAGTTTTTGCGTCACTTATTGGTATTTTATTATCGCTCTCACAAGAAAGAATGATGGATGGTTTCTAATAGTCCATTCCTTGTTTTGCTCGTGTTGTTTTGATCAGCCAGTCAGACCCATTCCTATGTCACAGTATGTAAAATGGGACACAGTGAACATGAATATGCACTGTTAATTGAGCAATATATTTTTTTTCTGTCAAAAGGAACACCAATATGACCCTCTCAGCTTTGGAAAGTGGAACTAGAGTCACAGCGAATTTATATGGCTAGTATTAATCTGCTTGTTCAATATAACACAACGAATGAAGCAAGAGTTCAGAACAGTTCAAGAGCAATTCTCCCATGACATATTAAATTTTAAATTGGTTATTTTATTCATTTGTGAGTCAATTTGGTCCTTATTTTCAGCACAAAGTTGACCAAGATCATGTTTGGTGACTATCAAAAACCAAAGACGTGCTCAAAGATCAGTATGCAGACAGACTAGGATTGTTTTAACCTGTTGTTGTTGTTGTTGTTGTTGTTGTTGTTTTTGTTTTTTTTACTTAACGCTTGAACACACACCTACACATACAGACAGACACACACATTGGGGCGTTCGCTGCACGCTTTGCACTTCAGCACATGCCCTGATCCAAGGCAGCTAAAGGCAAAACAGTAAAGTATGTGTCTTGTGCTACCAATGGACAAGCGTGTCAACAGTAGAATAGGTAGTTGTCATTTCTGGAAGAATAATCTGCCTGGAGGGGCTCATAAAAAAAGAAAGAAAAAAAGCAACACAGGGACTGACTTAGGTGGTTGAACCTGCCTTGACATGAAGGTGAACGAGAAGAAGGAAAAACATTAGTCAATGACTTTCTGGAAAGGCAGCTGCTGATCACACCTAATGAGCCACTGCTTTAAAAGCCCTGAAAATACGCACTTGAGTGTTGATATGTTTGCACTTGTGTGCGTGCAAAAAGGGTTTTTGTTTTCTTGCCGTCTGGGATGGTTTATGACATGCGGTGGAAGGTTTTGAAGTTACAAATGTACCAGAAGGAATATAAAAAGCATCGGTCCATGTTTTTAGTCTGAAAAAAATGTGTTCCAATACTCTGTGATTTCAGGTCATATTTGGAAACGATACCTTGCGATGAACCTACAGCCCCTCTTTGCTGTTTTCAAATTACAATGATCTCGGTGACTGGAATTTTTTTCACACCCATCTCAGAATATCCCTTCACACAGACTTGCGTCCTGCCTCTCTGATGGCACTGATACGATCAGTACATTTCCTGATTGACTTGCTCCCTCTCCCATTCCATTCTGTCTCAATGCATTCACATTAACACCATCCGCAATCACCTGTTTTTAGAGGGTTTGGACCTGGAGATTCAGTAGCCGTTCATGCCTCAAATGACTTCGGGATGTATTGTATTGTATTGTATTGTATTAGTCCCACATTGAGAAATTTACATTTCACAGCAGCAAAGTGAGGAAAGGAAGAATTAGAAAAACAAAATACAGAAGCTGCTGGAAAGGCAGCCACTTTCGCACTGCCATCTTGAAGTCAAAAGAACAAAAAAAACTAAATAACAAATAATATGACAACACAAAGACACAGACAGTCATTCAATCGTAATCACTATCTGCACCCTCTTTGTTGCATGAAGCAGTTCTAGATGAAAGATGGGAGGATCAAAGCGTCCTTTTCACCAGTGGATCAGGGACGTCATGGTGGAATGTGCACGTAAATGTTTAAACAAACACGTTGCTGTCGCATTCATTGACTAAAAGAGATTCTCTCATATTTCCTGTCCCACATAAATCCACTTCAATTCCATTCCCCGATAGTTTCCACATACGCGTCGGCGCTCCTTTCCACTGAACAAATGGCAGCTGTGAAAATGCTGGCCTTTACAGGCGCAAAAAAAGCACAATCGCACCACAGCTGTCCAGCAATGACAGTCAAATGGCACCGACATTCATCCCAATGAAAAACAGTGCTGGCATTTTCATGCCGGCGCAACCGCTCGGCACAGTCTCCTCCTTGATGAATGTCGTGGGCAAAAATGGTGAAACACAATCCCTATCTGTTCCACACGACGGACAACAACACAAAGTGACAAAAGAAAACAAAATCTACACAAGAACTACAAAAAAAAGCAAGGCTCATAAGAGCACTTGATGACGGCTGGCTACTTGGGCGCCATCTTGGACTTCTGTTGTTCGTTTATTGGTTTGATGTTTGATCACGACGACAAATAGTTTGGACCACATCCTGTTCTAAGAGTTGTCATTTTCATTGCAATGTAATAATCATACCTCATGATCCTATTTGCCAGATAAAACTATTGCTTGCGTGATTGGTTTTCCACGACAGCCTCATGAAACTAACATGCCCCCCTTTGGAGAAACCAAAAGCTAATCATTACGGGTGTTCAGTCAGGGTAATTATCAGACTATGCTCCGAAGGGATTACGATATAGCGAAATGACCGTTCCTCTGTCTTAAATAAGAAAAAGTATTGAGGCTTTCTGCCTGGGAGAATAAAATGTCCAACCCAGCCTTTCAGTGGTAGCGTTACCGCCAGTCCGCACACATCAAGGTTTCTCCACAGTGCCCCTGCCGTTTATGGAACTTGGTCCCATTAGTGTGGAATTACAGCTGACGTCAAGTGTTGCAAGTGCGTTAAAACGGCTAGGATACATTTATCCTTTTTTTTTAAGCTGAAACCAAACCAGAAATTATAACGGCGAGATGGGTGATGTTAACCAATAAAACAAACAGAAGTGTCAGAGTAAGGGATTTGTTCCGTAATATAATGTGTAAAGGTCAGTATATTCTCGACGTAACCACAACCTTAAATGTACAAAATAGTGCATAGAGAATTACATTCTGATGACATTATGTTTCGTAGTCTACCTGCTTTAAGTATTGTGAAACCTTCTCACCCAAGAATAGAGTGTCACTGTACATTGAGTGATATTTTGCACATTACAAAAAAAGTTCCCTCTTGAAATAGCACCCATGAATCATGGGCTCTCAGAGGAAGCATGTAATGAAGCCCCGCGACTGTGTGTCCTTTTTCCAAATGTGTGCTTTGTGATAATACCGTCATGGGCTCAGCATCCGGGACAGAGGCCACTGTTGACAATGCGCAGGACAGCTGGAGTCCTTGTCCATGAGCAGTCCTGCCGGAAGATAACATTTATTTGGATATCCATCCTCACAAAGTTACATTTTTTATTTTCTCAGATATTTTGTCTCTTTGTTTTTATTAGCAATATGTTTTTGGGGTTCCAGGGAGAATTGTAGTGGTTCAAAATTCAGATATCTCAATGTGCCATACCTAGCAGTTGTCTTCCGACTGACTGGTGACCAGGGCATTCCCTCTTTCCCCAAAGTCCGTTAAGGTTCTACCACCTCTTACAGAATCAGAGAAGTAGTGGGAAATAAACAGACATTTCGGCTTTGGTATACTCATTAAATGTTGCTTGATGCATCTTTAGTATGTCAATCTTCATGTTTCAGGCTGAAAAAAATGCAACATTGTGAATACCATATTTCACAGAAGATAGGCAATGTGATCGCCACTCACTGAAAGCAAGGTTTGGATCTGTTTGTAGCAGTACTTTCCTAAAATGACACTCTCGTAAAAAGTTAATACTGGAAAGTGTTAGACATTTTGGCTTTTTTGTATTAGTCAACAGATTTGTGCTGAAGCTAGCACAAGATAGAAGTGAAGTCCAACGGCATCCAAAAAGAACAGAGCCAACCCTACTCCGCATTGAGAAAATCCAGATGAGGTGGCTCGGGTTTCTGATTATGATGCCTCCGGTGACCCTCCCAGGTGAGGTGTTCCAGGCACGTCCCAGAAGGGAGTAGGCCCCGGGGATGACCAAGGACGCGGTGGAGAGACTGTGTGTCCTTTCTGTCCTGGGATTCCTTCAGTATTTGCCTAGAAAAGCGAGATGAAGTGGCTGGGCAGACGGAAGTCTAAGAACTGAAGAAATGCAAGGATGCATAGTCTGATCACAGTGTTTCTTTCACTGGTTTGCCTGATCCAACTTGTAGCTTCTTATATTCATTATTCTTATTTCCAGGCCTGGCGGTTGTCTGAATAGATGCCCTACCTATATTTGATGACACGTGATGACGCATGGCTGTTTTATGGTGGTGGTTTTTGAAAGGTGTTGTCACTGTCCGATGTGTTTAGACTTGTGGTGGCAGTGTCACATTTCAGTCATTTTAACTGATGAAGCGCTATTTTTTGGACACCACGCTGTTTCCTTTACGATAAAAAATGACCAAGATCCTTTTTACCCCCTTATCTAAAAAAAACGCCCAACCCTTATCTCTTGCTTCTGCCAGTGTTCTTATCAGCAATTGGCCAGAAGCTCTCGTGATTTCATCTGGACTTCAAACTAATTGAACTCTGTGTACAATCGTGTGAGTATCTGTCTGTGCCAAAGCACTTTTGAAACGGGCTGCTCCCAGCCAGTTTATATCTGTCATCAGACTCTACAAACTAATATGTCTGTCACTCAGCAAGCATTGGCCGAGAGTACACTTCAGCTCTGAGATTTCACACATTTTTGCTCAGGTTCACTTTCACAGTCACCCATGCAGGCACACACCTGCTTTTATACTCCACCTTGTATGTCCTCTTGCTATTCAGGAATCCCACACTGAGGCGAGAATAACTCGTATTTATCCAAGAACTCCTGCGCGTGTGAAAAGGAATGAACCCTCTCTCATTAGTCCCCTAAAGCGTGCCAAACAACTTCCTCATTACGGACAGTGCCAGTTGGTCTTCTTTCTCCCTCTGGCGTTTTGGTCCTAGGGCCACCGCGCGCGCCACTGGTGTCCTGGTGGAGCTCCAGCAACTCCATCATGAATATCAGCACTGATGATTTAACACATTGATTGGACTGAAATATATATCGGAAAAGCATCTGAGTGCAGATTATTTGACCTTGCCTTATTGCGAATGATCATTATGTCAGGGAGATTTTTTTGTTGGTCATTTGACTGGACCGGTCTTTTGTGCGGATATTCCAGAACACAATTATCCATCAATTAAATGCATTCTTTCATCTAAATTCGTTTATTTTTAATTCAACATGCTGAATGAAGTTGCTGCAAACTTCATCACGGGCTAATGATTGTAGCACACTTCAAACCTCTGCTACAAATACGCTGACTATTCGGAGCCATCAAGTAGAAGGAAAATCATTCAAAGCCTACATTTGAAACTTGAAACGACTGACACGCCACCTCGATTGCTGCTCAAGGGGAAAATCCTTCTGTTCCACTGGGTGACACACAGACTAGCCTTTCAACTGAGCAATTATCTGAAAGACATCTGCTCTCGAGAAGTCTTGAGCACGTTTCCCCCCTCACCCTATCCTCTGATTTTGAGGGGAAAAAAATCCCTATACCAGCGTGAGGTAGTCCGTTGTTTTCCAGCTTGTATACATTCTCACGTTTCACTTGCAGAACTCTAAAATGACTCAACCGATAGCCTCAAAAATGTTTGAATGGGCGTGGCCTAAAGCAAGAAAGAAGTCACAAAGGTGTGGATTTAAAATCATTTTGTCAACTGACACAGTCCTCTCATTGCTGTTTAGCATTACTTAAACACTTTGTAACGCACATCAGCGATTCCAAGAAAACTGGCGCGGAACATGACCGCAATAGCGCAATTTGCGGTTTTCGCAGCCACGCATGCTTCGTTTTTCACGTGAAGATGGTCAAGTTCACAAACAGCCATCCACTGAAGTGGTTGCTCACTATTGTCTTTCTATTTACGCATTTTTATACGCTACCCATGTAGTTAGCACATAAAACTCCATCGTTCGGCCTTGGTGGAGGTCCTTTGATATAGATGAGCTACTATGATATAATGTTAACGGTAGCAAATTTATGAGACAAAGGTAGGACATATTTCACCTCAGGTTTTTACACAAACTGGCACGAACCGGATGTCTTCCGTGTTTGATACCCACATTTCTCGTGAATTATTCCCAAGAATGTAATGGTGACTTTACTCAGGCTTCCAAACAGCTTCCTAATGCCATATTTCAGGTAATTTATGAACATCGGTTGGTGCTGTTGTCCTCCACAAACCAAGGTGCTGCCTGGCCTGCTGTGGGTCCATGTGAAGGTTCGTGAACTATTGCGTGTAACCGAATATCATCATCATCTGGTCTTCGTTTAGCTTCCCTACCGTCCATCATTTTCTCTATCGCGAGGGAACAGAGATGCAGTCAACATCAAGTCCAAAGTTGCCGCTCTAGAATGTTCTTCATTATTTGTGGTTGTGTCGGCTGATCATTAGCATGTGTTTGACATTTTTCCCGGCTGTTCCGCTACTTCCTGAGGTGTCTGTACTTTAGCAGTCCAGTCTGCGGCATCGCTTCTGTTGTTTCAATGTCTTTGAAACCATCTTGATTGGTCTCCGCCGGGTAAAAAAAACTATCATATGAGTCACGGTCAGACGTCTCGCCTCTTTATGGATCAGCAAACAGTCATAGTGCATGTGAAAATACTCCTGAGAAAGGGAAATCTCACAATCATGAGAATACATGAAATTGAATCTGCTCAGACAGGTATTGTTTATTGATATCCTGATAATGTTAGATGATGAGAATCTAATATGAACAGGCCAATTCTGACTCACTCGACCCTTTAAGGTTGGAATTTGATCCGTGAAATGACGAGTAAGAATATTCCGCTCTTTTACTTTTTCTTTTCCATTGCATTCATGAAACAATGTCAAGTATGTTCTCTTATCTTTTTCGGTCAAAATGTTTGGTCCTCAGCGAATGACTTTTTGTTTTCCTTGGACAAAGAAAAACAACTACCTAGATCTCCACTTTTTCTCTGGCCACTGGACAGGGTACATTGTTTATGCTAGAGGGAAAGAAGGAAATGGTTTTCAAAACCCATGTAGGAGGCACAAGGAACAGCGAGCAAGCAAGCGGGAGGCAAGAAAGAAGGGATGTTTTAACAGTGGGCGCAACAGTTAAGACGTTTCTTGTAAATTCCTTTCGCTTTGACTTTTTCACATATGCTTTAATTGTGTCTATTAGTTTGGCCTTAGAAAGAAAAAAAAAACAGAGCCCCTATTTTTCCTGTTCAGCCCGCCAAGCCCCCATACCCCCCACTACGCTTATCTCGCCTACTTGGCTCAGGAGTATTTTGGGACATTAATGAAAAGAAATCTGAACCGCCTACCCTGAAAAGCCACGTCTGGGTCAGCTGGGTGGAAAGTTGCGTTACTAATGTTCTTAACATTGTCTGTGTGATCGGTGTGTTGTAAATGTGTGTGCTTTCAGAAGTGTACAGCGTAGGAATGTTGTAGAAGATTGTAGGCATGGAGGGCGGGGGGCAATATGGTCTGCAGACCTAACAGGGCGATATATTCTCCAAAACAAAGATGTGGGGTGGGGTGGGATGTTCAGGGGCATATTTGGCATATTTTAGGAGTCATTCCAGTCTGGTTCAAGATGCATTTTTCCTGGAGATTGACCAAGTTAACAGACGAGGGGAGGGAGGTGTACGTCACGCTTGCCTTGTGATCTTGATTTTGATCATGACGATGCAGACTATATTACCAAAATTAGATATCTTATCAGCAGTGACTCATTCTCGTGAAGACTCCAAATCCTTCATTTTCCTTGTACACTGACCACAGTACCCCTTCATTGACCCGAGAGAGGCGTCAATGTGCCTTACCCCAATTGCTGAAAAAGAACATGTTTGCTTCTTTAGTTGTGATGTTGCTGGAAATTGTTTTTTTCCTTTATCTCAGTGCCTTTGCCATTGTGGTTAGACATTGAGGATTTTTATATGAAAACTTAAGGACAAAGACGAGTTTTTGCACACGCGCTTGGCATTAAAAAAAAAAAAACTGGTACGTCTTGATTTTCATGCCGGGGCAAGTCTAGATTACTGTGGGGTTTGGTTGACTCTACTGTGCCATGTAGGGTGTTCTGGCAAAACAAGGGCGTTTTCCTTTACAGGCCCCCGTCACAGTCAAAAAGTAGACTAGGCTGTAGTTGTACAAGCTCAAAGCAGGTTTAATTTGTGGCGTCATTGGTGTAAAGTAATGCGTCTGATCAACATTTTCAAAATCATATAAGAAAAGAATTCCGTACTATCGATTAGCAACCACGCTCCAGGAGCATGAAACAATGCAATACATGGGTTACATATCAACAGGTAGATTAAAGTCTAGTTGTGCCTCCCTACCAATACAACTCTAGTGTCTTAATTCAGGGAATCCGATCTATGACCTGTGAGGAATATATAAAGCAGTGAAATAATCACTCTGTGCCACCTACGTTTTACACACCACATTGTAAACCTCAGCAACAGCCATAAAAGGCAAAGTGTTGACACAAAGTTCTTCACCCGACAGTATGTCTTGGATAGCAACTTTCCCATTTTGATTGTTTTTCTACCCCATGTTATAATATCTCTCTTTCAACATCCCCTCCCAGGACTACAGTTACTGCTTTGCTCCTCCAGGATTTATGAGGCTTTAGTCTGTTATTTGCAGTCAGTTAGGACCTGACTGACGCGACAGTGGTTGACAGGGGTTCGTTGTGGATTTCAGAACTGGTGCAGCGCTCAGCAGAAGTCGGGTTCATCCAGAGGCTACGTATCCAGTGTTTAAGGCCGCGTCTGAGACGTGCGTGCCGACGTCTACTCGGCGTTAGGCATCTGACGCTTTTGAATATTTTGTAGAGCATAGCTGAAACCGCTGGATGTCAATCGCACAAGTGTTAGCAATTCAAGAATAATCCTATAATTCTGTTTTTGTTTTGGGGTGGATGCCCGTTGTCCCCAAACACTGTATCAAAGTTCATGCTTCTGCTTAGGTTTGACTGATGTCAAGTTGTAAGTGCTTTATATGTGATTCAGTTCTGTCTTTTGAAAGGAAACCCACCCAGAAGCAGTCACATTTGTGGTCTCCACGCACTTTTACCGCACCTCTTTTTGGGGCTCGTGTCTCTTCATATGACACTAGCGGTAAAAATCACATTTGTTTGGTTTGAAAATCGAAGAAAAATGGCCATACAATTTTGGACCATTTTCACTGTATACTGATAGAAAGACTTGGTAATTTATTTAAAATGGCCAGTTATGTAAATTTAATACTGATGATTATTTTTATTTTATTTATTTGGGAGGTGGTATGAGGTGTGCATGTGGCATCTAGAAATATTCTGATTTAATTAATAAATGTCAGTCAAATGCTTGCTTTGCTCCCTGACCCCAAGTTCTGGTAAAATTAAACATGTGATCCTTAAATTAGTATGGCATTGATTGCTGATTAATTGACTTGAGGCAATTGAAGCAAAATGGAGTGAACAACTGTCAAGTTGGTTCTCTGTTGCAGAGCATTTAGAAAGTTAGGGCCTTGAGATACAAGTGCCTTGAGATACAAGTGATCTGACTCATGAGTTATTTTCATATTGTCATTTATTTTATCATAGAATTAAGATCACTTTGACATTTTCTTATTTTTTTGATCAACAGTACAGCAAAGGTGCCTCCCAGTCCATTAGCTTCATGAGGCCTTCATTGTCTCTTGGAGGACTTCCAGAATTTGGACCTTAATTTGGGTGTCATGAGTTTTTAGCTGAATTTGGTGAATCATGTGAAGGGAAATGCAACACACACTCCTGTGCAGGCTTCGAATCTTCGGGGCGGATAAAATTACCCAAAATAAAATTACTCTTGCAGATTATTTTACCTGTGATCAGCATATATGCATGTTCTAAAGGAGAGGAATGTTGGGACACCACAGCAACCTGGCTATTAATCTCTTACCCGTCTTGTTTTTCTCCACTGTTGTTTGTCTTTTATTTTTTTTCCCTGACCTCTTTATGGACCTTGAGCAATTCTAGTTTTCGTGGAATTTTCCAACAAGTCATTCTGAAGAACAATTTCATGTGGAAGAGAAAAATAAAGAAGTAAATCATTCAATAAAGTGATGGATGAAACCGAGGGTGGGAATCGTAGGATAAACTACCCTAGAATATCACTAGGCTAATGACGCAGTGAGTGTGCTAATACCATACAGTCACATTAACTAAACAGTGTTGTCTTTATATTTGATTTTATTCCCATTTAAAGTAAAATTGAACAGTTTTGGTGTCGTGATTGAGATGTGCAGACAATTTATTTATGTCATCTTTAGTGATGCACAAATGACACTGGGTCAAAAAGCCTCACCTCATTTCACCCAAAATATTTCTACCTTCTACTTTGTTGCCCCTCTGAAAATATGAGATGCTAAAAGATAATCCTCAAAATGCTGGACCATATTTACTTAAGTAAACACTACATTGTGAATGCTGGAAGCATCTGTTTTACGCATGCGGGTCACTTTGGGGACACATTTGGTTCACACACCAGACAGAAGTCATTAATATGTGAAGGATTACATCCCCCCCTTCAAAAAATAAAATGATTCTAACCCAAATGTAAATTCAGAATTAAAACTTAGAATCTGAACGTATAGGTAATGTCTATATTTATATATACTGTATATTAATGTTTGCCATTGTTTTCCATTTCATAGAAAAGTAATGACATGACAAAATAAAGTCATTTCTCGTTGCTTTCAAGCCTTGTTTTAATTTCCGCAGTTAACGCGAGCGCTATTTCATTTGATCCCGTCAGTTACCACAAAGCTTTGGAATGACAATGCCTTCAAATGTATCAGTCATTTCTTGAGTAATTAACAACCTACGTTGATTTAGCCAAGTGCATTGCATCATTTTTGCCCTCAGCCATGAGGACTGTCACTTATAAAAGACAACAACAAAAAGAGAGACAGTCTTGTGCAAGTTTTGCCGGCAAGTGTCTGAGAGGACGATTAATTTATTTATTTTTACTCCAGCAGGAGTTTATCTTGGATGCTTTTGGAAAACGGTCAAAAAAGGAGGTCTGTCTGGCAGACCCAAAACCGCAGCGCAAACAGCTCATCAATGGCTCACGAGAAAACAGCCTCCAGCAGTTAACCGTGGTCAAAAACGGCAACGTGATCATATGACTCATAATCGGTTTTCGTGTCTTTACTTACTTTTGGTGATAGTACCCTTATTTGGTTAGGGATAATTTTTGCTCTCGTTAAAATATAAATATATAGAGATATCTATCTTCTTTCTTACATTCCTCCATTGGCCCATGTCTGTCCATGTATTGGCAAGCCTTGATTTAGGGGCTTGAATCACTGTGCTGCAGATGCTTGCAGAGCATGACTGCTTGGCTATTTCCAGCACCGTTTTTTTTTTTTTACTTTGTTATTTTTTAATTATCGTGTTATTTTGGTTTCATCCAGCTGAGGCATGTTTTTCATAACATGCTAGCATTCCTTTTGAGGTTCATTCACACATTAGAAGGAGGTTGGCCAGTATTTGTCCACAGGGTGGATGTTGGATGATTTTTTTTTTCTTAAAGGTTCGTTCAAGGTCAATGACGGTCACAAAGACGTTTGCCAGACAGTCACAATATATTCTTCGTAGTACGTATGCTGATATTAGATTATCAGCTGTAGCTGTAGATATCGGCTATTTTATTATTTATCATTTTATTTATGGTTTTATTGTTGTGGTGTTTATTGTTCTTTTCATTGTAAAGTGTCCTTGGGTGCTTTTGAAAGGCGCTTGAAAATTAAATTTATTATTATTATTATTATTATTATTATTATTATTATTATTATTAACACGCTAAATTCATCCTGACTGGAAAATGTGTACAATTGAACTGTACATTTCTCCACTGTGAGACTAATAAAGGCTAATCCAATCCAAATCACAGGGGTCACGATGTCTTGCGTTATATTGTCTGAAATTGAACAATATGGTTGTTTTTGTTGCAATGCTAAATACAACAATGATATTCACAACAATACTCCTGTGTCCGAGTTGCATGACTTACCAAAAAACAAATTGATCATGTTATCATAAATTACTGAGATACTAATTATGATTTTTCTTATTCCATATGAAGACACAAAACTTGCCAAATTTCTGCTTATTATTTTTGATAATTATAAATGATTTAAAGAATCAACAAATGGACAAATATAAAGTGCAAAGTTCATTTTAAAAAATCTGTACTCATGTTTACTGGAAATCTGGTAACTTCCTCGGAAATCATAATGTGATATCACTGGTGAGCTATTTTTATAACAGCCCCACAGAGTACTAATGTTTGTGATGGGGGACAAATCAACCCATTTCCAACGGAGCTGGGTTATATCCTAGACAGTACAAACCTCATAGCACAGTAAGAATACTACAACCCAATTTAGTAACTGTCTTTCAAATGTGAAAAATATCCCTGATTAGTTAATAAATTCGTCTCAAGGAATATGGCGTTTACATACTATTTCGCAGATACTTGGAGGAGGAAATGGAAATAGATTAAAATAACATATGCACTGTGATTTATCAAGATTGCGTCTGTTTTTAATAAGTTTTCATTGAAGGGGCAAAGTTAAAGAAATCAATATTTATTGAAAAATGGAATCACTTTCAACATTCAAAACACATTATTACATAACGAAATATTCAAGCTCAATAATACCTACTTGTGTTAAATTCCGCCAAATCATAGATGGTTTGTCCTGACTGCGCGCTCAACAAACTCTCCACTGACGCTCTTGCCTTCACGCGCAAACAGTACACGTGTACCGTCGCCGAGCACACAGACGTAGGCTACCTGCAGTTGAAATTTGCATACTCGGCACGGCAGCCAATCAGAAGCCGATCACTCAAGTCAATTGCAGGACGCAGATTCGTGTCCGTCAACTATGTGAACCATTATAACTCTCACTTACATCCAAGAGAAGTGATCTAAAATATGTTGAGGAACTTCTTTCAAAGTCAAGTCAAAGTCAGCTTTATTGTCAAATATGCTAATATGCATGACATACAGCACTTCAGAGCAGAGGTTAACTATTTGGAGTCATCACCTGGTGGACTGTGGGCTTGTGAACAAAAAGCAACCAGGCTGCTGTTTCCATTTTTAAAAAAAAGTTAATTATTGACTTCACGTTGTCCTGAGCCAGCGTTGGTCTTTACGGTTTAAAGTGCATTTATCATGAGATAACACCCGTGGAGCTGCGAAAGGAATGTGCGTTCACGCGGACATATTCGGTCCCAGGAGCCTCACAGGAATCCCATAACACTCACAGGTCCCTGAGAGGCTCATTTGTGCACTGTGGAACATTGTTGAATACCAGGCATATTTTATGATCCAACCTCAGCCCGTTTCCTCCCTTTCTCCGAGCGTCTGGGTTTATTTGTGAAAGCCCAGCCAGTTTGCCCCCCTTCCCATACCCCTGTCTTTCCCTTACATTTCAGTGCATGTTTGCTATGCAGTAGGTGCTCTGCATATATGCACAAATGTGTCAAGTGATGGATTTCGAAGATTGCCGTTTATATCAACATTTTAAATGTATAGTTTTATACATGGGTGTTTTTGTAGTGGTGGCACGCAGGTGTATCTGTGTTATGTTCTGACTCTCCGGTGAAACATGGGTAGTATTTGTCTTTTTGTTTATTTATTTAGCTAGCAAGCTAGCTCTGGCTAGGGCTAGTTGCAGGTCCTTGTTTTGTGCCATCCACTTTTTTTCTAACATCATGTGGCCCAATAAGTGACAAAGTCGTTGTTCGTGTTAGCAATGTAACATTTATAGTTTGTTATCTGATAGCGGAGGAAGGTATTTCCTCATTTGTCCTGTAAGCTTAATTAAAGGTAATAAATTTGCTTGGAGCGAATGTGTTCCACATGTGCAACAAATTTAATTAGCATGACTCATTTTGAGGGCCATTAAACTTTCTGTTGTATAAGCTATAGCAGTGGTCCACAACCTTTTTTTGCGCTACGGAGCGTTACCTACAAGTTCATGGTTTTCGCAGACTGGCAACTATTACCTTTTTAAACGTGTCTGACTGGCTGTATGCATTTCTGTCTATCTGTCTTTTTGTTTGTTTATTTAGCTAGCAAGCTGGCTGGCTCTGGCTAGCTATAGCTATCAAGCTAGCCTGTGTCTTTTTGCAGCCCAGTACCAAGTGGCCCAGGGACCCTTGGTTGGAGACCATTGAGTGACAGCTTAGAATGTTCATTTATGAGTCATTGTCATTTCTCCATTGTTTATTGTGGCTAACAGTCATCCTGCTTTCAATACATTTAAAGGATCGATCTAGCACAAAAAAAAGTGCATTCAAAGTTACACAACAAATAGATCTAGTTTAACCAGTGAGCAGACATCATTGTGATCATAATTTTCTCATTATTTCATCATCTACGAAAAAAACTCCTCCTTTTACTTTCTTGTCTTCCGTCGTTTCTGCTTCCCCTTAAATTTTTTCAGTCAACAATGTGCTCTCCATTGGGACAACATGAAACATTTTCTGCCACATTTGCAAAAAGAACATATTGTGTTCCTCTTGATGAGCAGCAAAGAGTCAAAGGACTAATCCCCCCCCCCCTACCTCAAGGTGTGTGCAGAGCTCATGAATGCTGCTAAATTAGCGCTTTATCTCTCTGGTGAGTCAGCCGCATCAGCACTCTCAGCAATGCCAAGCATTTCAGGCACAACTGACCTTAAAAGGAAACAATAGCGGCCTATCAATTCGGCTCTGCCAGTCAAAGAATGGCTCGCTCCGCCGTGGGCAGGGTCCGCCTCGCGCAACAACAACAGCACAAGGAAGTGCTTGGCGGCTAAACTTTGAAACTGAAGCGAAATGGCAGCTCCTAGAAGTGGTAGTAGTAGAGCAGGGTTAACGGACAACCGACGCCATTTTTTTGTTTCCTAACTGACATCAGAAAAACGTTTTTTAGCATCTAAAATACCCAAAACACGCAGGCTGATTTTAGTCAAATGCAAAACACCAATAAAAATGAGTTAAAGTGTAGAATCAAATAGTAGTCTTGGTGCAACACGCAACCATTCACCATCACGTTATGTGTTTTCCTTCTAATTTTGCCATCAACACGGATCAGCCACAAAAAAATTATTTCACAGGTTTATTGAAAAAATATATCAACTCATTAACTGCCAGACGATGTGCAAAAATGTATTCACTCCAGTCCCAGGGTTTTTGTCATTTTCACTCCAATTTCAAGACCCACAGAATATTGAGTTTTGGACTACATAAACATTCAATGCAGTTAGAAACCTTAGACTCTCTTCTTTCATCAGGAAAAAAAATGTGTTAATTCCTAAGTTAAATGGGTCTGGAGATATAGCTTGAAATGAGAGCAGCTGTACAAAATATAATACAATACAAACATTTTGATTTATATAGCAATTTAGCAACAGCTGAAGCTGGAACAAAGCACTAACATGGACAAAATGCAAATCCTGCCCCCTCGTGGAAGGTAAAAAAAAAAAACATTGCCAGAGGTCTGACCAGAGCTTTATCGGCACCCACCGCAAGAAAAATCAAAACCCAAACAAATTCGGGAATGGCGCTCCACGTCACACTTTTCAATTCACGAATAAATTCGGGAATATCAGCGAATGAGGGACAATCCAAACATGGATTGCACAAAATCCTTTTCTTACTTCTATCTGGGAATTGACATGTTGCATTTTGCCATTTTGTGAGATAAACGCTGTAGGGAGTAGGTCATGTACTTGAATTTATTCGTTAAAATTTTTATGGAGTCGATCGAGTGCTCATTCTAGGTTCTAGAGAAAAATCCACAAAGACATCGCTATTTGTCACGTTGCTGTTTACGTGTATTGATCCCTGATCTGCTTTGACTTTCTATTGCAGGCGGGATGGCGATAGCTCTCGCACTCATGTAAAAATTGCGAAAACATGCCAGCCGTGCACTTCTACATGAGCCCGAATCTTGGCTCAGACCTTTTGAGAAAATATTTACTTATCTTTTTATTTATATTTTTATCTTTTTGGTGGAGGGGTGGGTTACATTACATTTTTTTGCAGTCTATCTGAAGATGCCTATCTCATTCAAGCCATTCTTTATGGATTATTTAACCCGACAAACACCAAAAATAGGCACAGTGCAGATAGACAGACGGATGGATGGATGGATGGATGGATGGATGGATGGATGGATGGATGGATGGATGGATGGATGGATGGATGGATAGCTAGATGGATGGATAGATAGATAGATAGATAGATAGATAGATAGATAGATAGATAGATAGATAGATAGATAGATAGATAGATAGATAGATAGATAGATAGATAGATAGATAGATAGATAGATAGATAGATGGATGGATGGATACCTATGTAGATGGACAGATACCTAGCTAGGTACCTAGCTAGATGGACAGATACCTAGCTAGATGGATCGATGCCTAGCTAGATGGATAGATACCTAGCTATATGGATCGATACCTAGCTAGATCGATAGATAAAGAACTAAACATATAAATAAATGTAGTATTCAAGATAAAAAAAGATTTGTGTTGATTTCTTCATATTTCTTCACAATATTTGTACTGGCCCAAATAAACCAAACGCACAAAAAGACATAGTACTATAATACCGACGAGAATTTGTGATGTAAATTGAGTGTTCTTTGGTACAAATTAGCTTAATATCAATATAAGATTATTTTTCTTTCAATGAAACTAACATGGTTTAAACAGAAGTTATACACAACTCCTAAAAGTGTCTCAAAGTGAAAGACAGAACAAACTTCCTTGTATATTATTTAAAAATATAGTGAGTGAAAACCAAACCAATCACATGAAACCAAAAAAGGAAATGGTTCACTCCGGACTGGTTGTCCAGAGTGAACCACACCTCTCACCTAAAAGACAGAGTAGAAGAATCAGGAAAAAAGTCATGAATGGATGGTAGTGTACTTTTGGCAGCTGGCCCAAAAACAGATAGCAAAACCTTTGTACAGTAAGTGCCAAACTGTACTGCTTGCTGAATGCAATTCCTTGTCCTTTTGCAGGCTCACATTAATCTTTTCTTCATATGATTTCAACCGTCTTGGGCTATTCTGAACTTCCATTTCAATGCCAGTGTTGTATTGAGCTGAATAATGCTGCCCGGGAGCAGTTTTGTATCGCGTAGGCATGCGTGGATGGACTGTAGCTCACTTTGCCTCATCTGACGTCATATTCAACTACAACGGAATCAATCGGTCATTTACCACTTGCACGTAATTTGATCTTTTTCAAAATTAGCCCATCACTGGTCAATTGGACTACCGAGCCCACATCACTTTTGCAAACTTGCGAATTTTTGTGTTGCAAAGTATTTCTGTTACATAAATAAATATAAACGTCCAATTTGCTGCAGTTGCATTGTGAGTGTGTGTCACACTTACTATGTTTTCTTTAATGGAACAAGGAGAGCCCGAGGGCCATTAGTCATTAGATATTAGGACGGGTTCTGCAGGTTTACAGTCAAGTTGGAAGCGGCAAACGTTTTTTTTCTCTCCATTTGACAGCTTGTCGATTAAATTGTCGCTCCACCTCTTCGCTGTGCCGGAATGCAAATAGGAGGAGGAGGAATGCTGTTCAACGCATGTGAAATTCTTTCTCGCTCTCTCTCTTTGTCTCTCTCTGTCTCTCTATCTCTCACTCTGGCTATCTGTGTCTCTCTGTCTCTGTCTCTGTCTCTGTCTCTGTCTCTGTCTCTCTCTCTCTCTCTCTCTCTCTCTCTCTCTCTCTCTCTCTCTCTCTCTCTCTCTGTCTCTTTTTCTCTATCTCTCTCTCTGTTTTTGTTTCTCTTTCTATCTCTATGTCTCCCCCTCTCTCTCTCTCTCTCTCTCTCTCTCTCTCTCTCTCTCTCTCTCTCTCTCTATCTCTCTCTCTCTATGTCTCTGTCTGTCTGTCTCTCTCTCTCTCTCTCTCTCCTTTTCTCTATCTCTCTCTCTGTTTTTGTTTCTCTTTTTCTATCTCTATGTCTCCCTGTCTCTCTCTGTCTCTCTCTCTCTCTTTCTCCCCTTCTCTCTCTCCATCTCTCCCTCTCTCTCTCCCCCCTCTCTCTGTCTCTCTACCTCTCTCTTTCTGACTCTGTCTCCCTGTCTCTCTGTCTCTCTCCCCCTCTCTTGTTCTCTCTCTCTCTCGCTTTCTCTCTCTCTGTCCCTCTCTCTTTCATTCTGTCTCTGTCTTTCTCTCTGTCTCTCTCCATCTCCCCCCTCTCTCACTCACTCTCTCTCTCTCTCTCTCTCTCTCTCTCTCTCTCTCTCTCTCTCTCTCTCTCTCTCTGTCTCTCTCTCTCTCACTTTCTCTCACTCTCTCGCTGTCTCTGTGACTTCAACTGCGACTTTTACGCCTTCTGTCCCCAGCATTCTGGACCTCGATTTCCTGTCTCTGGCTGTCTTTCTCTCTTCCTTGCTTGCTCTTTTCTCACCCTCATCCTCGCTTCTTGCAAGGCATCCTGTTTGCTTTGTTTGACTTGAGCATTCCTTTCCTCCACGAGCAGACAAAACAACCCCGGACCTCTTCGAGCTGCAACCCCCAGTCTGTGCGTTTGCGCGCACACACAAACACACACACACACACACACACACACACCCCTGTTAATCACTCAGGAAATGGGTGCCCATACAAACGCCTCTCCAGCGGATCCCCGGATGAAGTTTCAGCCTTTGAAAGTTTGTCCGGGAGGGGAGCTTGAACATGATCTGGCTCGTACCCATTCTTTCATTCGCCTTTAGTTCAGTTTTACATGAATGGGACTCTCTAAATTGCCACAGACGATCTTCTGCTCCTCATTTGAATCCAAATGTTTTGCTTTAATACATCCAACTTCAAATGAGGTCTATTACTTTTTTAAATACAAAATTCACCCCTCCAACCCTCCCACCATGCACAGTTGTCGATAAATAAAATTCAGTGCTATTTTTCCCCAAATATCACAACATTCAGCATCACATGTTTTCCCCTCACAGTGAGGATTACCAATCCAGTTTTTACGGAGGCTGGTATAATCTCAAATTTGTTTTGACAATCTTGATGACTCAAACAGGAGTTAAGTGGAACAGCAAATACCACAACGTAAAGTGTAAACAGTCGGTCGGCTCTTGAGGACATTTTACGTTGCACTTTGTCAATCGCCACATTCATTGTGTACAGTATATGCTGCTATAGCACAACATCATTTGATGTTGTTTGTCTGGACACGAGTTAGGCGGCGTCAGCAGTGTACCTGGTTTTGGGGGGAGGGGGAGTTCACCCTAACAGACCGATACATTCTGTCATAAAGGCCTCGAAAACCAAAAAGTGCCGGTGTGAAAATGCTTTTACACGTGTACTCAAATCCTGAACTTTGTTTGGACAGCGTATGCTGAACTGCAAAGTATGTTTTAAAGTAAAGACCAAGTAAAAATGGAATCATTTATTTCACTATCTTTCTGTGATCCATAACTTTAAAGGAATGTCAAAGCAATCCACCTGAAAAAAACGAAACTATGATTTGACACCTGCCAGTATTTGGCAACATCACTTTTTTCAACGTGAACTGTCTGAATAGACAAATTAAAACAATGTCTGTGCCTACATTACAATCACAAGTTTTATTTTCCTGCTCCAAAACACAGTTGACTCAGTCCCTAAAAGGATTAATCACGTAAAAGAATAATGAGAGCACCTCAGTTTTTTTTCTCTGTTCCAAGTGTAACACAACGGCCTGTCACAGTTCTCTAAACATTTCCTAAATGCCCCGGGATAAACATTTCCCCAAATGATCTAAAAAATAGTCATATCTAGCCTATTTTTGAAACACTTCACTGACAGACATGGCGGTTTAAGAATGTTCGGCAAATGGGCAAGAACAAATCCTTACAGCGGGTACGGACATGTTTCAAATGAGATAATGTCTTGAAAAAACAGACTGCACAAGTCTGCTAACTACTAGCACTTCTTTGGTCTTGTCGAATATATTGTTTGTCAAATACGGTTCAAATCATGAAAAATACGTTTGAAAATGCGCCATTTCAAAGTCAAGCTAACTTTTTGCAAGCTGGCTCATAAACAAAAGATTTCAATGCTGTTTGGAGTGTCTGTAGTTATGCTAGGGTGAAAGTAATGTTTTAAGATTTTCAGAGTTCTGCTGGACTGTTTGTAAAGTGACTTTTGTATTTGTTCTTATTTTCTTGGTGAGCAATTTATGAAGTGACTACAGCGCTTTATCACGCAGTGTGGAAAATCCCATTTTGTGGCAGTTTCTCAACAATCCTGACATTTTGCATCCCATTTTCCACACGAGTCGGATATAGGCCGGAAATTTGTGTGACAGTAACACCACCGCGGTGGTTTTGGGGATGAAAAATGGTACTTTGCAAAGCACCCTGGCTGGCCCCCCCAAGTAGGGCTTAATAATTTCTGTCACAGTTTGATTCATGTCAAGCGGGTTCTGGAGAGTGTCTCACTTTTGAGAGCCACAAGATAAACATCAGGATGGCAATAAAAAAAGAAAAATAATCAAGTATATATAAGCAGCTTTTCTTTGTGTCAAATAAATTATGAATGTCCAATGTAATAATACGATGGCATATATAAATATGTAATTATGTGATATTGTGGCTCTCATTGTTTCACCACACCAATGATTTTTGTAATAACACGAAGTAAGCAAGGACACACATAAAGCCCTTTTGAATGCCCTGTCAGGCCGCCATGACACGTGTTTTGGATAGCCCTGAACCGGCACTGACCCGAGAAGGATGTAATAGGATACATTTCTTAATTTAGCATCTACATCATGGATTATTGAAGCTTTTGAGAACAAAATACTTGTCTGTATTGGAGGGGGGGCTACTTTTTTTTCCCCCTTCGATCTGAATATTTAACATGTGCCAGGTTTATATCTCATTCAAGCCATTCCTTATGGATTATTTTACCCGATAAACACCACAAATAGGCACAGTGCAGTTAGATAGCAAGCTAGATAGATAGATAGATAGATAGATACATAGATAGACGAAAAACTAAAAAAATAAATAAATGGAGTATTCAAGATTAAAAAAAAAAGAATTGTGTTGATTTCTTCATATTTTTTCACAATATTTGTACTACCCCAAAAAACGAACGCACAAAAAGTAACACTTAAAATATAAGGCAGCTAACTAGGTGAAAAGCTGTCGCTTTTCACTCTACCAGAAGCGGTGCTAAGCAAGGCAAAGCACCATCAGTCATCGCCGGACTAGCGGGGAGCATCATCATAGCCTGTCATGACACTGAAACAGGAAAAGTGGCTCTATAGTCATCTTAGTTCCTGAAACATCCTGTGGATGTTCTCTTCTAAACAAGTCTTCCAAAAAGCAACAAAACCCACATAAGTTAATCATTTGACGTTGGCTGAAATGAGTTATCGCGAGATGCGCAGACTTGACATCCTGATATTATACAGTATGACAGTTGGCTGCCAATTGTGTACTTTTTTAGGATGGAGGTACTTTTCCACTTAGTTTTATTGAGCTCAAAATTTTGACTCTGCTCTAATTTGGCGTTCTTCCGCCTGTCTCGTCCTTCTCCCTGAACATTCATCCTTTTAATTCACTCCAGACTGCTGTCTTCAATCTGGATTCTCTGTGCTTAACCAAACATATGGAATGCTACTGTCATGGAATGCTTCTGCGTCTTCGGCGTTGCGTGTGTGTGCCGTGCGTGCGTGCGTGTGTGTGTGTGTGTGTGTGTGTGTGTGTGTGTGTGTGTGTGTGTGTGTGTGTGTGTGTGATTGCGTATGTGTGTTTTGAAGCACTCGAGAGCTTCTTGGGTCGTCGTTGTTGATGATAATGATTATGATAATAGTGTATGTGCATGTGCGTGCCATTGCCTCCCCAGAGAAGTGAATAGGGCCTTGTGTTGCCGTGGCCAAACGCGGCTTGTCTGCTCATGCATGAGTCTACCGCAAAGCCCACAAAACACGTATCCACTCCCGGGATGTTAGTATGACTGCGTCACATAGTCCTTATACACTCGACACTGAAATCATTGTCAGTCCCTGAGATGAAGGTCAAATGCAGGCGCAGGGGAAAAAGGTGGCATTTTGTGACCGATTGAAAATTGCTTTCATGCTAATAATATTGTTTGTTTCCAATCACAGGATGGACACTTTGGGAAGAGACGTTTAACGTGTCAGATGAAGGATGTACCTGAAATGTGTGGGTGTTCTAATTGAGTGGGAATAGACCCATGTACCTAGAGAAAACATACATATGCTAGCTGGCTATCTGTTGGCTCTCTGGTAGCTGGCTGGATGCTCTAGCTAGCTGGCTGGCTATCTATTAGCTCTCTGGTGGCTAGCTGGCTAGTTGGCTGGCTATCTATTGGCTATCTCTTAGCTAGCTCGCTCGCTGAGTATCTGTTGGCTATCTATTAGCTAGCTCGCTAGTTTTTGTATTTATTTGAGTTATTCCGGCTTGAGTCAACGCTGGCGCATGTGGCTCCCGCTGCTCACCCACAGGAAAAACGGATACAGTGACCTTGAGAGTTTTGAAAGGTGCTTACAAATGAAATGCATTATTATTATTATTATTATTATTATTATTATTATTATTATTATTATAAGATCATGACAAACTAATACAACAACATAAATTACAATTTGGGAATTGAAAAGTGCGACATGGAGCGCCATTCCCGAATTTGTTGCGGTTTTGTTTTTTTCTTGCGGGGGGTGCCGATTAAAGCACTGGTCAGACCTCTCGCAATGTTTTCCCAGGGGGTAGCATTTGCCTTTCGTCTGTTAGTGCTTTGTTACAGCTTCAGCTGTTCATCTTTGTAGGCTCCCAGTCATTCAGGAGTGGTCCATCGATGAAAAGGTTTCTTCAGCTGTCATCTGTACTTCTTTGAAGGTGTTGGATGTTTCGCTCCTCATCCGGAGAGCTTCGTCAGCAGACTAAAGTTGTGCTGGTAACTCTGGCCCTATATTTATATATACAGTTTCATTTATATATAAACTATAATTATAATATATAAATGTTAATTGATATATAAAGTATAATTATAAGGCCAGACTTACCAGCACAACTTTAGTTTGCTGACAAAGCTTTTCGGATGAGGAGCGAAATGTCGGACACCTTCAAAGAAGTACAGGTGACAGCTGAAGAAATCTTTTCACCGAAGCTTCAGCGGTTGTTAAAGCGCTATATAAATCAATACGTATTGTATTATATTTTGTACAGCCGCCGACAGCTCAAATAACTCCAGACCCATATTACTTAGGAATTCACTTTTTTTTCTGATGAAAGAAGTGCGTCTACAGTTTCTAATGCTGTATTGAATGTTTATGTAGTCCTAAAACGCAATATTCTGCAATTTGACACATTTTTGCACATCTTCTGGACAGTGAATGACAGTTAAATGATTTTTGTTTATAAATCTAGTAGTACTCTTAGGCTCCATTGGAGGTCTCCCAACTGTTTTGTGTCCATTTTGTATCTTATATAATCACTTTGTTTTCAATGTTGCCCACGTGTCAGTGTCTGAATTCCACACATTTGCTTCTCTTCTTTGCACATCTTAACCACCCCCCACCCCCGTGTCTTCATCCTCCTCCTCTGCCTCCTCACCTCTTCTCCACTTCCCCTCAGTTTTTGTGCAAGTATGCTTCCTGTCGGGCACAAATGCCGGCGCCAAGCTTCCTTCCCCGTAGCCTCAAGCTCCCTACAGGAGTGGCAGGCACACTGATGTATTTTCGTTTTCCAAGGACGCCGTACGGATCATAGCACTGTGTTTGTTGGTGTCAATAAGTCCAATATGCGGGGCCCTCTTGCCTTTCATACAAACTATCCAGGATTCTCTGAGCTAAACGCTAAACAAATGCATGATGATGATGAGCCATCGGGGAGCCCCAAACACCCACTGCACAAAACAGCTTGACACATTATTTGTAAACGGAGTATGTTTTGTGTGCTCAGCTGTCTCAGCTGTCGACATCTTAACACAATTGTTTTTCTGGGTTTTAAGAATTACAGTGATTACATTTCAAATGACTGCTTGAATTAGCTACTCTAGCAGAGTGAGGACTACCGCCATGTTGAAACATTGTAAAGGTGATGATTGTTCTGCACGTTTGCATTCTTGCTGATTTTCTAATGACACAAAATGAGGGCTGAAATCTCATTTTGGAATTCCACGGCAGGGCAGAATCGTTCCAATGTAATTCAAATGACCAGGTATGGTCTGGATTCTTTGACAGAACATTTTAGAAACAGACGAGCAGGACTCTACCATTGGCATGGATCGATTGAATTGATCATAAACAATTCATTCGATTGTTAACAATTCAGACCTTTTTTTCATAAAACATGTCCTGAAGAAATTGAAGTGTACTACTAGGCTGCATCCAGCAGAGGCACTGCTGAGTGACTTGTAGTTTGTGACCCAAAATAGCATGTCGTCGTTTAAAAGCTGATTCACATGTCAAGACCCCACCGACCCTCATCAGACATGACGAGGGCGGGGGAGGGAGGGAGGGAATCATGGTTTAAGATAAAAACCTTTACACACAAACTAATTTAGTTCATAAATATTCTGAAGTCAGATGAGGGGAGATTTTGCAAAAACCTTTGAACTGAACTGAGATTTGTGAGCCAAAGTGACTGACATCTGGCTTTAAAAAATCTCTTGACCCTGTTTATGTAGTCATGGCAAGGTTCATCAGTTTATACTGTGATCTCTCCTCTGACGTACGTCCTCACTATTGCCTCCTGCAACCTCGAATCCACCTCCCCTCCTTCTTCTGCACCTGATCCTCTTCTCTGCCCGTTGCCTCTCAGCACTCGCTTGCTGCATTCTTGTCGCAGTAATCCACTCAGGCAGCTTCCTACTCTGCATTCTGCAGGCTTGCTCCACACTCATCCCCCCCACCACCCCTCTCTCTCTGTCAGTCTGTCTCTGTCCTTCTGTCTGTCTCTCTGTATGTCTGTCTCTGTCTGTCTTTCTTTCTCTCTCTTTCTGTCTGTCTCTCTCTCTCGCTCTGTCTGTCTTTTTTTCTCTCTTTCTGTCTGTTTTTGTCTCTGTCTTTGTCTCTCTCTCTCTCTCTCTCTCTCTCTCTCTCTCTCTCTCTCTCTCTCTCTCTCTCTCTTTCTCTCTGTGTATGTCTGTCTGTTTGTCTGTTTCTCTCTATGTCTCTGTCTGTCTCTGTCTGTCTTTGCTTCTGTCTCTCTCTCTCTATGTCTCTGTCTGTCTCTCAGTGTCTGTCTCTTTCTCTCTCTTTCTGTCTGTCTGTTTGTCTGTCTGTCTCTCTCTCTCTGTCTCTGTGTCTCTGTCCTTCTGTGTGTCCCAGACCTTGTATTTGCCACCTGTGTCCTGGAGGGTTCCAATAAGAGTCAAATGACACAAACAGAAAATAAATTCCTCTTACCTATGTGGAAACGTGTTTTGTATGTTTCTCTGTTTATTTTGTTAGTGAGCAGGTGGCATTTGAAGTCACCGAGAACATGTTCTGTTTTATAAGTTTGGAGACAGATGCACCTTAGAATGTAAAGTAATGGACACTTTGTCGTATTGTTGGGACTCCACATATGCTTTGTCATCTAAGTGCAGAAAGAAGGTCGACAAATAGTTGTTGGAGGCAATAATGCTTGTAGGACCACTTCAGTTTCATGTTTATTTTCATTTTTTTAATATACTTCTATTAGTATTGTTTTTCTTTCCGTCTTATCATTGCAGTCATTCCACAGAAGGGTTTTTTTTGCACACACACACACACACACACACACACACACACACACACACATGCACGCAAACCACATTTTGGTTTGGCTTTTGGAAAGTTTTGTAACCTATGTTTAGTTCAAACTTCAAATTGTTTAACTCCCTTAACATTCAAGGTCTGAGGCTCTATTATCCACTTTTGGAATAATAAACGGGCTGTCTCATTTGGGATATTTGGAGACTTGGTGGTCCACCAGCTCTGCTTTAGGCTACAAGCTAGTCAAGACTGAACCAACGGCTGCCGGTTTTTGGCCATTTCACTTCAACGTATTTGACACATTCCAAAAACAAATTTCAGACAATTGTCAGAATGACTGAAATACATTTAAAGGACAACCGACATCACTTTTTTGTTTCCTAACTGACATCAGAAAAACGTTTTATAGCATCTAAAATACCCCAAACACGCAGTATGATATTATTAGTCAAATGCAAAACACCAATAAAAATGACTTAAAGTGTCGAAAAAGTACTTCAATTTGAAACCGGAAGTGGCCAGTTTCAGAAGGTCCCGCCCCCTTGTTCGTGGTGTCACGCCAAGACAAGACGACTTGCCTTGCTCGAGAATCAAAACAATGACTTCACATTCGGAGAATATGCTTTCTTGTTACTCATCCAGTTATGAATATGATTCAAATAGTTCTGAAGAGGAAAGCATACATGTTTGCAAACGATTAAAAAATTTATTCCCTGTCATTTTGAGGTATCTGGGGGTGGGGGAATGTAGCACCCAAAAGAGGCAGAAGATGGCGACAAAGTCCGTGGAAACGGGCTGATTAATTCATTACAAGTTTTGTTAGTAAATATCAAATACATGCTCGGTGCAACACAGATGGATTCACCATCGCGTTATGTATGTGTTTTCCTTCAAATTTCGCCATCAACACAAAGTTTTCAGACCAAACAAAGTACCGCAAAATGCATTGACGTGAATGAAAGGACTACTACAATGTGTCCTTTCTCGGTCAGGGGCGTTCCTTCAGTGACGTGACGTGAGGACTCGTCATCAACTCAAAAACAAGACTTCCGGAATATTCAGCGCAAAACTTAAAACTTAAAATATAGCTACATGCAGTGGAATCTTTGTAAAATACGCTCAGTAGAAATCATTTGAAGCGATTTTAAAAATTATGGACACAACTTGTCCGGAGGCGTCCGTTGTCCTTGGCTTCAAATGACTACTACTGAGCGTATTTTACCAAGATTCCACCGCATTTAGCTATATTTTACGTTTTAAGACTCGCACTGAATATTCAGGAAGTCTTGTTTTTGAGTTGGTGACTAGTCCGTACGTGACGTCACTGAAGGAACACCCCTGACCGAAAAAAGACACACTGTAGCAGTCCTTCCATCACGTCAATGTATTTTGCTGTACTTGGTCTGAAAACCTCGTGTTGCACCAAAAAGCCGCCAGAAGCGGGCGACCAAACTCCATGGAAGGAATTCATGGAAGGAATTGCCTGTGGAAACAGGCTGATTAATTCCTCACAGGAGCTTGGTCGCCATTTTTTGGTGATCCATTTTCCCCCAATGTTGCCTCAAAATGGCACAGAATAAATTCTTTCATCGATTGCAAACATGTATGCTTTCCTCTTCAGAACTATTTGAATCATATTCATAACTGGATGTGTAACAAACAAGAAAGCATATTCTCCGAATCTGAAGTCATTGTTTTGATTCTCCAGCAATGCAAGATGTCTTGGCGTGACGTCACGAACTGGGGGCGGGACTTTCTGAAAATGCTCAATTCACTGCTCAATTTTTTTTGCAGATTTTGGACACTTTAAGTCATTTTTATTGGTGTTTTTCATTTGAATAAAAATATCATACTGCGTGTTTTGGGTATTTTAGATGCTATAAAATGTTTTTCTGATGTCAGTTAGGAAACACAAAAGTGATGTCGGTTGTCCTTTAAGTCAAATGATTCCTTCTACCCATCAGTTGTAAGATGAGTCATTCGTCAACCTGCCGTCATCTGGATCAATCCAGTTTTCAAAACTTGATTTCTGTCCTGAGATATTTTCAACCACAGACGTACTTGACACTTGATTTACTGGCAGGTCCTTCACACCCAGTCTTCCAACAACATCTGGGAAGAGCGTACTCAGAAGAAGTGGGGGAGAAAAAAACGGATGTGAGGTAGCAGTTTCACCATAAATCTCTTTTAGCGCTTCGATAAGCCTGTTAATGCATTTGTACGCTCAGTGGCAACTGGTTACTTTCCCCCCATTCCAACCAACTTGCTTTGCGTACGTCACTGACACTGCGCATGCCAACTGTTCCACAAATCAAAATAAACGTGACCACTGTTCAGGGATAGTGGGTAATGTTTAAAGAATGAGGATTCTTGATGACTCCCTACCTCGACACTCTTTATGTCTGACTCATTGAAATCACACAGACAGTTGTTCATCAACATCATGTGTCATTGTGTTTTGAAATGCTCTTTTGTCGGTGGCACAACATAATGCAATATTATATATACAGTGATACCTCGGCTTACGAACGCTTTAGCTCACAAACTTTTTGCCTTACGAACATTAAATTGGCGAGAATATAATCTTGGCAGATGAACAGTTTTCGGCGGACGAGCCAAGCCACACAGCGCCATGGTGGCTGGCGGACTAGTTTTTGGCGGATGAACACCAAACCACACGGTCGAACAGCACCACGGTGGCTGGCGGACTAGTTTTCATCACCACCTTTCTTTGAGTGCAGATGGGGTTTGTTATCGGGTGGAGTACTTTTGCTATTATGGGACCGAAAAAGACCCCACCACAGGCTAGTGTGAAGCCGAAGAGGACACAAAATAAAATTACGGTTGAGCAGAAGGAGATCATCGAATAAGACAAACAATGTGTGCGCTTGTGTGACTTAGCGTCCCAATAGCAGTATGCTAAGTCGACCATTGCTACGTGTGGCTAAGGGTGTTTTCTGTGTTGTCTAAGCAACGCTCTCAGGCAATAGAAGAGGTTGAAAAACGTCTGTTGATTTGGATTAATGAAAAGCAGCTCGCAGGGGATCATGTGAGTGAATGTATTATCGCAGAGAAAGCACAGCAACGTCACTCTAATATCATCAAGAGGCAACTACATCAACGACCATCACAGAGGTAAATTAAACGACTTTATTATAAAGTATATTTTATTTCATTAATTACAATACAATATCACATTTATTATAAATAAAATTAAGTATATTTTGTGTAGTTTTAAGGATTATTTAGTAGAAAATTATGTTTTATGGGGACCTGGAAATTTATTATTCTCGTTTTTAATTGTTTCTTATGGGAAATAAATGTTTGGCAGACAAACCTTTCGCCTTACACACACTTTCTGGCAACCAATTAAGCTGAGGTATCACTGTATTTAGTTTCGCACTTCATGCTTGGGTCTGTCCAGCAGTTGAGCTGACATCTCTGCATAGCCAAGAGTACTTCAACAGCTGTAAATGTACGCTAACTTTAAATAACGAGTCCCTGCCAAAGAGTAATGTTGAAATAGAGTGACCGCAGAGATGGATTGCTTTTCCTTCATTGCATGGAGGGATAATGAACAGTTATTCCACGAGAAAAAAAATATTTTGTACTTGATGCTAGGAAATACTAACTTGGTTGTGTTCTGAGGACCAGCGCATTGAAATAGTGGTTAGCACTTAGTGACAGGTTCTGGGTTATAATTTTGGCTCCGACTTCTTTGTGCAGTTCGTATGATTTCTGTGGGCTTGCTTGGATTTTTCGATGATTACGCCCTTATAAGTACTCCTCCCAAATTTCCAAAACATGCATTTTAGTGTCATGCAAGACTACATTTTCCATTGGTGCGAATCCTCGTGCAGAATACTTGCGGCAGAGATTTTTGTTCATATTGAAGCAGGTGATCCATGTCTTGATTAGAACAAATAAATCCACTTTTGAAACATTGTTGTTGAAAAGAGGATATGATTTCTTACAAAATTGTTGCAAAAGTATTTTAAGAAAGGGGCAGCACATTGGTTCACTGCTTAGGGCATCTGCCTCGCAGTGGGGTTCAATTCTGGCCTGCCTGGATGGAGTTTTTATGTTGGATTGGATTGGATTCACCTTGATTTGTCTCGCAGTGGAGACATTTACATTTCACAGCAGCAAAGTCATGAACGGAAGAGAAAAGGAAAGAAAGAAGTAGAAAAAGAAAATACAGGAGCTGTTGTAAAGGCAGCCACTCTCGCGGCGCTATCTTCAAGTCAAAAGAAAAGACAAGACAAAAAAAAAACTAAATGACAAATAATATGACACAACACAAAGACACAGAGACATTCATTCTTGAGCACTTTCTGTACCCTCTTTGTTACATGAAGCAGTTCTAAATGAAAGAGGAGAGGATCAAATTGTACTTTTCACCAGTGGATCAGGGTGGAATGTGCACGTCTACTACAAGCTAAATGTTGAAAGCAAACACAAAGCTGTAGCATCCATTGATGAAAAGATATTGTCTTACATCTACTGTCCCACATAAATCCGCTTCAATTCCAAGCCGCGAGACCTCCGCATGTGCATCGGCATTCTGCGCTGACGCTCCTTTCTTCTCATAGCAAGTTCCTCATGCCATGTTCTTCCCGGGCCTGCTTGGGTTTTCTCCTGGTACTCTGGTTTTCTCCCATATTCCAAAAACATGCATAACGGAGCACTCTAAATTGTTCTTAGGTGTGATTGTGAACGAGGTTGTTCGTCTCTGTGTGCCCTGCGATTGGCTGGCAACCGGTTCAGGGTGTGTTCTTCCCACTGGTCAAATACAGTTGATATAGGCTCCATCACCCGCCACAACCCTCTTGAGGGTAAGCAGATTAGAAAATGAATAAATGGGTGTGTAAGTGCAACTGCGAAAAAAAGCAATGTGGAGATGATAGATGCTAAATCCTTTTCCTGGCATTTATGAACTTCACCCATTTCCATCATCTCTTGATTCTCCCTTGCTTGCGGGTTCAGGGCTTTAACAACACGAGGTCGGCGGGGACCTTTAGGGGGGCCTCGAAAAGGTTGTGGATTGCTGGGCCAATACCAGAGAGAGTCTGCCAAACGTTGACAATCTCATAAAAGTTTATAGAGTGGAGAAGTCAAACAAACCTTATCCATTAAGACTTGTAAAATAATCAAAAGCATGTAATTGTCTCGGATTATTTGTACATGTGTTCAAGTTATACTGTAAATTTTTTTAATGTGACTTATGTGATATTGACAGAGACTGGAGCCCCAAGTCTGAATTCGAATGTTCCACTTTCGGAGATACAATCACAACCAAACGGGAACTGGAATAGTGCGTGTGAAGATTAACACCTCACTCCCCCCGCCCTGTTGTGAAGAAAGGGGTTTTCTGACAAGTACCAGACTTTCTCGCATATAACAAGTACTTCAGTATAGATGGCTCCCGATTTTTGTACTAATGTTACCTTTAATGACGAGTGCGCAACTACAAATCACTTAAAAAAAAACATAAAATACTTTCCACTTTACTGAATGTAAAACTAAAAAAGATGGACTTCATCTATGATCCTATTCCTGACGTTGCATTTTTCCTCGTATTTTCCCCAAACACATCCAACTTAGAACGATAGAGAACATTAAGTCGTCTCGGAGTATCATTGAAGAAAAATAGTCCCCTGTCTCCGCGTTTTGCTTAACCATTCATTGCCATTCACAAATTCATTTGGGAGTTGAAAATATGACAAAGAGCACCATTCCGGAATTTGTTCAGATTTTGTTTTTTCTTGTTTGGGTGCCGATAAAGTGCTTACCATGGCCTCTGGGAATGTTTTTCCCTTCCACAAGGAGGCAGAATTCCCCTTTTTATCCCCTTGTTCCACCTTCAGCTGTTGTTAAAGCGCTATACAGATGCTCCCCTACTTACGAACATTCGAGTTACGAACAATGGTCCATACAAGAATTTTTGTAGTAACATCTCGTATTCTCTCCAGTTTTAATGAACATATCTATATCGAGCATATATTTTATTATTTTTCAGTACAAACCAATACAGGTTACTTATGCAAGCCTTAAACATACTGATATGAACCTTAAACATACTTATATAAGTCTTAAACATACATCCCATACAAATGCTCAGCCGCAGAGGAAGTGTCCTGTGGCTGTGGGGTGTCCTTGGGCGTTTTGAAGTGCACTTGTAGATGAAATGTATTATTATTATTATTATTATTATTATTATTATTATTGTTGTTGTGGTTGTTGTTGTTGTGTAATGATGATAATTTTATGTTACTTCCAGGTTGAGTGAACGCTAGCGCGTGTCACTGCCGCTGCTCACCCACAGAAAAAATATCCTGTGTCTGTAAAATGACCTTGAGAGTTTTGAAAGCTGCGTAGAAATTAAATGTATTATAATTATTATAACATGTAACACTGAAGCAACTTACGAATGAATTCACCTTACGAATGACCGCTCCGAACATCTCATTCGCAAGTTGGGGAGCGTATTGCATTTGCATTGTATTTTGTACAATTTTGTAGGCCCATATAATTCAGGAATTAACTCTTTTTTTCTGATGAAAGAAGATAATCTAAGTTTTTTTTACGCTGCATTGAATGTTTATGTAGTCCTAAAATTCAATATTCTGTGGGTCCCAGAATTCAAGTGACAATGACAAAAACATTGGCACTGGAGTGGACACATTTTTGCATGTCTGGCAGTGAATGAGTTAAATGCAGCGCAGCCTTTATTATTATTATTTTTTTTTTTTGCGATTTTTGGTGTGATAGGGTTACATGACAGCACAGGAAACGACAAGCTGAATATTATGGGCTACCGGTTTTCACTTTCTTGAAAAAATGCAATCCAAGCACCAGCTCTCCACCATCTTGTGGCTTCCATTGCTGCGCCAGTATCCCGAAACACACATGCGCATCCACGCACATCCACACACACACATTTGCAAGGATGAACTGGCAAACATCCTGCACATGAAGATGCGGTAGAGGTTATTTTGCTTGGACTCTTTATTAACCGCCATCTTTGAGGCAGAGCAGTTTGGAACCCAGAGGTTGCTCATGTCAAGTGCAAGAGAAAGCAGATTTTTTTTTTCTTTCCCTTCTGCTTTTAGTGTGGAGAACAGAATGTACAAGAAAGGCACCAGGGAAGCAGGAAGACAGTGGCTAAAGCCTTAATGATATGGTGTGTGAATGTAACCTTTGTGTGTGCATGTTTCAGAGAGAGAGAGAGAATAAGAGAGAGAGAAAAACAGTTGACTTTCCAAAAAGTTTTATCATCTCTTGGGAACATCAATATCTGACCTGTGGTAGCTTTTATGTGTTTTGATTTGTCAGAGCTGAGTTTAGTTTGGTGCAAGATGGTGCAATGTACTATATTTGGAATTGAACATTCCACATACAGCTGAGGAAAGCGCTTAAAATCCTGCGGATGTTGACTTTTCTCTAGCTCGCTTGCTGTTGAAATGACTTTTTTTTTGCGTCAAGTACCTTAAAAAAAGAGCAGCGAGACACAAACGAAAGGTCTTTGGACACCTTTCATATAAGTCATCAAGCGCTCCCTTTTTCTGCCATGAATGCAGATAATGAGGGCCCAGCCCCGGTGATAATCACGCTTCAGGTATGTTGATTGGTTTGGCAGAGATGGGCCCTTGCCAGAGTCGTTTTGCACGCGCCACTGCCCATAAAAAGTGTCCCCTCGGCCGTGCTGGTGTGCGTGTCAGAGTGGGATGCTAAGGAGGGGTGAGGGAGGGAAATAAATGAAAGAAAAGACACAACGGGATGGGAGATAGGCAGGATAGGAATAATTGCTGTGGGATGTTTTAATTCAGCCAAACTTGTGTCCAGAAATCTTAATCGAATGAGCATTGAATTGGTCATCGCCTATTTTTAGTTGGAGAACAGATTTTGCTTAATCGATCAGTTTTTGAAAATATAATCTGTCGCCTTCTTTTCTTGGGCAAGCAAGTGCACTCTAATTGTGCATTTGTCCACTTCCTGAAAATTCAAAAGATGTCTCTGGGGACACATATTCAGGATTGGATTGGATTGGATTGGATTTGCCTTTATTAGTCTCACAGTGGAGAAATTTACATTTCACAGCAGCAAAGTGATGAAAGGAATGAAAGTAGAAAAAAGAAATACATGAGCTGCTGGAAAGGCAACCACTCTCGCGGCGCCGTCTTGAAGTCAAAAGAACAAAAAAAACCTAAATAACAAATAATATGACAATACAAAGACAACATGACAAAACAAAGACACAGAGAGTCATTCATTCTTCAGGACTTGCTGTACCCTCTTTGTGATGACATGAAGCAGTTCTAGATGAAAGATGAAAGGATTGATTCGATGACTGTCGTGTAGAAATGTCGTAACACCTCCTGTAGCAGGCAATGCTTCCTCAGCAGCCTCGGGAAGTACATCCTCTGTTGGTCCTTTCTTCGGACTTGTAGTTTGTGAAATGGTTCTGTCTGTCAATACATGTTATTTTGAAAACAAAATAATCTAAGAGGAAGTAGATAATCCATTCCAGACATCTTGTAAAAGTTAAATTCTTTCATAAAAAGAAAAAAGAAAAAAATCTAGGGTTTTTTTGAAGCTCGAATGCCAATGACATGCCTTGGCGTATGTTCAAGCGTTGACATTTTGGCATTCAGCGTTTCACTTAAACGCTGTCCAAATTCTGAATTGCATGACTTCAGGCTCATTTGATTGTCGAGTAATCCTCAAAACATAAGAAAAGTAACAAAAAGAGATTTTTCTTTACTTGAGCAAAGGTAATTATCCGGTGGTGCTTACATTTTCCCAAAGCTAAGATTAGAAAGTGGCTTACTTCTGGTTATATTTGGGATACTCGGAGGAGCCAAGTTTACTTCCCGGGAACCACCTCACCACGACAACCGTGGAAAAGCAGACATACGTCTCAGTCAACGCTCCAGTATTGGACAAGCCTATGCGAGTCGCAACGATCCAATTGACTGTGTTTAGTCGTCAGTTGGCTAGCTGTCTATCCAACCCTTTTGTCCCCAAACCTGCCGTGCGTTGTCATTTCCTGCTCCAACGGTGCGCCATTTGCTAAAACAGACAAACCTCAGTTAAACTGGGGCGTAATTAGAATTAAAAGGCTCTTTGCATTATGGTGCTTTGAGCTCGCCGTTGTTCTTTGAGGAACGTAATCGGTGCCATATTGACATTTAAAGCACTTGGTTTTGTCTTCATCAAGATGTTGAATAAATCGCGCACCGAGTACTTTTTCCCACCCCAAATAAACCAATGAAAATTATATATATGAAGTAATCCAGGCGTTAAACCCTATGGCAAACTATGGTTAAATCCTATGGCAAACGTGCCCCATAATGCGTGTTGACGGCCTGTGATAGATCTTACATTTGTTTTTACGGTGCAAACTGTTTTAAGAACAACATCAAACAGCCTGTAATCGTAGTGGTTTTTCAGTCTTTGAACATGAATGAGGGAAGACACCAAAGGGAGGTTGCAGACAAGTCGATAAATGATATGTGCAAATGTTGTGTCCCACCTTCAGGCTAGTCTCCCTCATGATCAATCGTGGCGCCTACTTAGCAAAATGAAAGACGGGGAGCAATTGAAGGAGGGAAACCCACCACCTGAATCATGCATGAGAGAAAAGCTCAAACTATTTGATTTATGAAGATAAGGCTGACAGGCGGCCTTTTGTGTGCTACGAACGTCTTGCTGTGGATGTATGTTGTGTGAAGGTCACAGCATTTCATGCCCTCTTTTGACCTACACAATATATTTGATACTTTTTTATCAACAACATGGCATGCGAAAAAGCAGAGACGTCGCACTTGAAGTGAGTCGGACTTAAGTTGCCAATTTTAGGACTTGGCTTGGCTAAACTGTGAGAAAACTCATCTTGATGTATTCATCAATTTAAGCTTGGTAAATTCAAATTACCGTATTTTCTGCACTATAAGGCACACCTAAAACAAAATGTTTTTTTCAAAAGCTCCCCATGCACCTCAAAATCTGGTCCGATGTTTGGAAACTGTTTTAAAATATGTCATTCATTGAACATCCCCCTTATAATGCGGTGTGCCTTATGTATGGAAAATGTTTTTAAATATGTCATTCGTTGAAGGTGTGCCTTACATTCCAGAAAATACAGTACTTTTGATAGGTCTTCATTTTCACGCTCATGTGCCATTTGTTTTTTGAACAATATGTTGTTGTTTTTTTGGGGATTTTCTGAATCACATTCTCTTTCACTGTCTACCAGGGATGCGTCATGGTGCAAGTGAGTTGAGGAAGGTGATAAGTGGGGGAGATGCTGTGATGATGACGTTGCTGTGTTAATAGGTGTGTGTTTGTGGGGTGATAGAGAAATGATACTGTCAGCAGAAACACACAGGCAAGCAAAAAAAAATCAATGTTGCAGACAGCAGCAGAAAGCCTATGTGCGCAAGCAACCTGTGCAGAAATGTCCAAACCCCCATTCACACGCACGCATCTTGAGCCCCCGTCTCAGTTTCTTGGAAAAGGACAACACAAGGTGACACGTTAACAAGGTGGTTCAATGACAAAGGAAAACAATTGCACATCGCTAATAAATTGTGCTGTCATTTAGAGTAAGACAAACAACAATAAAAGGAAACTACAAATCTCATTTGTTTTATCCACCACAGTTACTGTTGATCTATGATTGGGTCAACGTATGCTTAATTTTATGTCTTTGATTGTTACATAAATAAAATCATGAGTGCTGAATGTGTTGTTTTTCTCTTTAGTTCTTGTATATCTAACTCTTGGTAGTGTCTGCACTGCTTATTCAACTGCCATGGACTAAAGCATTTTTTTTCCCTTCTCTCCCTCCTATAGATGACGGATTCATCTTGTAAACGCTAAGGTGATGGAACTGTAAAGTCTTAAAGCACCACTTGCAAAACGTGCAGCCACACACTTTCGCATCGGACACAGTTGAACTTGATATCAACGCAAACCAAATGTGGACCTTTCCAAACGCACAAATAACCTGAAGAAGACACAAGACGCTAAAAACAAATAAACTTAGTAGCCATGTCTGACATGACACATCGGCACTTGCGGCACAAGCTACAAAGTCTGAGTCGACGGCTTGATGAACTGGAGGAAGCCACTAACAAGTTACAGAAGTCTGAAGATGAGTTGCTCGACATTCAGGTTAGTAATGCCCGTCGCCGTTTTTGCAGCAGAGAAAAAAATGAATCAACAAGTAAACTCTCTTTCCTACAGGACAAGATCATTCAGGCAGAAGGCAGCAATTCTTCCTTACTTGCCGACGTCGAGGCCCTGAGGAAACGGCTCTTGAAAATCCAAGGTAAAGATGAGGAGGTACGCAAAGCCGAAGACCTCTGCCGTACTGTCAGGGAGAAACTGGAAGAGGAGGAAAACCTAACAATGGAGCTGAAAGCCGAGATCGAACATCTACAACGAAGGATGGCGGAACTGGAGAAACTGGAAGAAGCTTTTGGGAAAAGCAAGTCAGACAGTAGCCAGCTCTGTCTCAGCCTCAATGAAGAGAAAAATTTAACCAGGAAGCTCTCGAGTGATTTGGAGGCCCTGAAAGCACGGTTAAAGGAAATCGAGGGGTCGGAGGTGAAACTGGACAAAGCGGAGCAAACTTTAGCGGCGGACCTGGACAAGCTTAAGGGTTTCTGCCAGGCTTTTGAAAATGAGCACAAGAGGATACGAGAGAAGCAAAAAGAAGATGAGAAAATCATTCTCAAGCTGACTGAGAAACTGGAGCACCTAGGGATGTCCGTAGATCCCGGTCGTGCAGACTTTGTGAGGTCCAGAATTGAAGAGGAGCTTTCTTCCACAGGCATCCACACTAGTAACTTGACGGGACGCAAGAAGAGCCTCGACTACAACATTGGCCTGATGAATAAATCCGAAAATCAGAAGAACAGTGGCCTTGCAGGCTCCACTGAGGAGGACAACAAAGTCAAAGAGTTGACACAGGAAGTGGAACGGCTGAAGAACCGCCTCAAACAGCTGGAGATTGTGGAGGATGACTTGAAGAGCTCAGAATCAAAAAACGGTGAGCTTCACGAAGCGTTCCAGATGGAACGCAACCGGGCTCGACAACTGAGCGAGCAGGTGGAACAGCTCAGGACACAGCTGTGCAGCAAAGGCGGAATCGGAGGCCACAGGGCTGGTAATGTGGATAAGCAAGGCAACGGAAGTGCCAACATCTGCCGCAGCAGCCCTGCCAAGCACCTGGAGAATGGAAAAGCGGAGAATGAAGAGATTGCAAAGGGAAGTTTCAGGCAAGAGAAGCCCAAATATCGGAGCGCTGCATCTGTCACAGAACCCGGCTCGCCGAAGCACCGGGTGAGGGAGTTGTCTCCTCAGCACAAGAGAGAAACCAAGCTGAGAACTAAAGAGCTTGGTAAATCGGAGGAAAGTTCTGCGATGTCCCTTACCAGAGCCATCAGTCCTGCACACAAAAGTCGGAGGACCCCCAAAACAACAAATGTTCTTTTTTCATCCGATAACGGAATAAAAGACACGGGCAGAGCAACTGAGGAAAAATCATACAAGGGAACAATGTATAGCTCTTCAAATACACCATCCAGCGATATTAAAAAGATGTCTGTTCTTAGTCGCTACCCCCCAGCAGCTCATGACCAGAAGCCCCTGAGGACAGCTCACAGACAGAGTGATGGGGACAGCAAAAAAATCCGGATGGAAAAAATTTGTAAATTGTACGCCGGCAGTGACACGGAATCAAACAATTCGGATGTTGTCCCTGAAAGCGGTACTGCTGCACTAGAGAAGGACGCAGAGCTCACATCGGACCAGGAATTGATAGACCCTGATCAACATTCCACGTCTCTCACTTCCAACCTGTCCAATGCCAACGGGTCCTACAAAGCTTACAGATCCAACGTCAATCAACTGCTGCCAAATGACCAGGGGTCCGAGGGTCATTCCTCTGCTTCAGAGACCGAGTCAACCGGTTCAAGGCGCTCAGAACCAGAGACTTTGAATGAAACGACTACTACGACTCAGAGCGTTCGGACTGCAACCTCGAGATATTCTCGATTTTCCCAGGTCAAGGATTCACATTCAGATGGTTCTTCCTCCAGGAGCTCATTCGACGAAGACAGGGCACATATACCCGAGGGAGGCGGTAACACTTCATCTGGGCTAGAAGTCCAGCGCGTTTGCAGTCCTCGTGAGGCACTAAGGTCGAAAGCGGTCATCAAACCGGCCATTGTTGAGATCGACAGGAAAGAAATGATGATTTCAGAGCCTCTGCCCGCTAACGGCAAGCCCAGGATATCCACCAAACCCACGTTGACCACCACCAGTAAAATAACGAGCAGTATAACAATCTATCCCAATGACCCGAGCTCCTCCAGAACCAGCAGTCGCAGCAGCAGTGTGTCTAGCGAGCCCTTGTCCGCCAAGGAACGCCACACATCCACCAGTAACTTTCTCATCGGTAAGTTGACCAACAATCAAACAATTGGATTCCTTCCCTGATGTTTTTTTGTATCGCCACATTCCAATATTGCCAATTCAGAATCTGTGTGTCTTGTTTAGAAGTTGAATTATCTCTCTGGTCTTAGTGGCAATATATCTGCAATTAATTTCTGCACCAACTCTTGTTAATTTTGTGTTTCATTGTATTTTTTGAGCCAAAATTCTGGTTATAATAAAGCTTTGAAAATGATAATTCTGAAAAGGAGCTGCTTTCATACCATACTGCCCATTGTTATTTCATAAAAATGTCACAAAAATACTTGAAAGTTAAGGTAGTAGTGTCTATGTAATCAAATGTCAAATTCATTCTTGCTTCTTTCACTGGATAGGATCAAGCGGCGAACACCATGGCAGTGTCTCGGTCCCTTACGAAATCTCCATCCCCAAGAGTGAGATCACGATGCGATCAAGCCAGGACCAAGACCTTGGAGCAGATCATCACAACGATTCCTCCTCCAAATCCAGGCTCCACAGCACCTCCAGAGTCCAAACAGCCATCAGCCACACGGCCTACCAACATAGCAGCGGCTTTAGCCACCATTCTCCAGACACTACCTCTGCTGACCTCAATGACATGGATTCGGCCTTTGAAAGCTCGAATAGCAGCTGGAATAAAAGCTGGCAAAACCAAAGTCATACACAGTACTCCCAAGAACAGCGTATCCCAGACGGAAAGAATGTAACAGTGAGAAGCACCTGGAAGAACAAAGGCATAGCATCTGATGAGAAGGGGAGACGAAGATCAGGAGGAAGGGCGTTGATGGAAGGGGGGTCTGAGGATGAGGCAGAGAGCGCAACAACGTGGAGGGCTTATCTGGCGACAACCGTCGACTCTGAAGACTCTGCGAGCTATAGATCGAGAACTGCTGGGATTGTTTCTGCTCTCAAGGCAGGCAAGCCATCCTTTGCGGATGTAAGGAAATTTAAAAATGATCATCTTCAGACAATCTGATAGTCGGTGTTTCAAAACTGATTCGTTTGTGATGTTCCAGATGAGCATGCGGACCGTTGACAAAGAAGCTGAGGACTTGGCGCTCCATCGTGGAAGTGCCAAGTTGGAAGCGGGAGCCCTCGGAAGAACTGTGTCTCATGCGCCTGTCACCTCTCAGTCGTGGAGCCGCTCATACTCGCAACGACCACAGGTACAACTGCATTGTGTTCATTGCTCTTGGCGGCAAATGTCGCGGTTTATGTCAGAGCAGTGAAATGTCCGACTACAAAGAAGTACAGATGACGCCTGAAGAAACCTTTTCATTGTCAGAGGAAAGTTCTTTGGCTATAGCAATTGCTTAGCAAATTGGCTCAATAACATTTCTTTCTGTCAGATTGATAAGGTAAGTCAGGCTGGGACAGCATCTTGTGTCTTACTTAAATTAAAACACAGCAAAAGTCAAATATACAACACACTGGGAGAGAAACATTGGACTAATTGTCCAAATATTTCACAGAATGTTATCGCAGATGATTATCCATTTATGGATGTTGTTGTGTCATGAACGCAGATTGTAAAAGAGCAAACATGACAGCAAGGAAATATTCCACATACTATGGTAGCACATTTTGCATGGCAGGGAACTGGCCTCCCAGTGAGATTACTCACCGGCCAGCCAGTCCCTTGTGGGAACACAGAGAGCAACAAGAAAACCTCTAACTGATCCTCCAGTCATTCAAAATAACACTTTCCAAGTCCCGAAAAAAAGAAAAGCCGCATGCCTACATAATTATGCTGTTTTGATTTAAAATCGCATTATGGTGAAACGACGGTACCCGTCATGGATAATGAAATGAAACTTGAGAGAAAATCTGTTGTCACAAAGCACCACTTGGAATTCTCTAACTGGTCTTCGACCACTTTGTAGAACTTTCGCATTGCAAACCATGACAGAAGTGTCAGCTTTTAAAATTCTAGCTAGTAATTGGTTTGGTCGTCGTAGATCTTTGGAATTCATTTTAAAGAATACAAAATAGAAGGGGCGGCCAAGTAGTCGAGTGGTTAGCACACCGGCTTCACAGTGCGGAGGTTGCCGGTCCGTGTCCCGGTCCGGCCTCCCTGTGTGGAGTTTACATGTTCTCCTCAGTTTCTTCCCACACTCCAAAAACATGCATGGCAGGCAGATTGAACATTCCAACTTGTCCTGAGGTGTGAGCATGAGAGTGACTGTTGTACGTCTTTGTGTGCCCTGCGTTTGGCTGGCAACCACTTCAGGGTGTCCCCCGCCTCGTGCCCGAAGACAGCTGAGATAGGCTCCAGCACCCCCCGCGACCCGAATGAGGAATAAGCGGTACAGAAAATGGATGGATGGACAAAATAAAAGGCTGATTTAAACAAACCATCTTAAAATTAAGATCATAGTTGACACAAATTATGCCAAAATAATCAACTCAATTTAGTTCTGGAAGAAATTTCTTAAGTAGAACATCTTATAAGTAGAGGCACATTTAGTAAATGCCCTAATCCTCCCCCGCATCGCCATAATTAAGATTAAAATGTTTTCTCAAGCACAAAAGTGCATCAAAATATGTACAATACACGTTACAATTAGATTAATGCACAATAAATGAGAGTTTTGCCAAAATGTAATAAACAGAATAGATTGAAGAATAAAAATGACAGTCATTTAAAGGACAACCGACGTCTCCGGACAAGTTGTGTCCATAATTTGTAAAATGGCTTCAAATGACTTCTACTGAGCGTATTTTACAAAGATTCCACCGCATATAGCTATATTTTACGTTTTAAGACTTGTGCTGAATATTCTGGAAGTCTTGTTTTTGAGTTGGTGACGAGTCCGTACGTGACGTCACTTAAGGAACGCCCCTGACTGAAAAAAGGACACATTGTAGCAGTGCTTCCATCACGTCAATGCTTGTTTGGTCTGAAAACCATGTGTTGCGCCAGAAGAGGGCGTCCTAGCTCCATATAAGGAATTTATCAGCCTGTGGAAACGCAATACACTGTCATGTCTACAGAGGTCGCCATTTTCTTGTGCCTCTTTTTAGGTGAGATATTTACCCCCAATTTTGCCTCAAAATGGCACGGAATAAATTCTTTAATCGATTGCAAACATGTATGCTTTCCTCTTCAGAACTATTTGAATCATATTCATAACTCGATGTGTAACAAGAAAGCATATTCTCCGAATCTGAAGCCATTGTTTTGATTCTCCAGCAATGTAAGACGTCTTGGCGTGACGTCACAACCTGGGGGCGGGACTTTCTGAAAATGCCCAATTCGCAACTCAATTTTTTGCACATTTTGGACACTTTAAGTCATTTTTATTGGTGTTTTGCATTTGAATAAAAATATCATACTGCGTGTTTTGGGTATTTTAAATGCTATAAAACGTTTTTCTGATGTCAGTTAGGCAACAAAAAAGTGACGTCGGTTGTCCTTTAACTTTTAACTGCGTCCTCGTCAGGTTTTTAGGTCATGTTTTCTGTCAGAAGTGTTTTTTCTTGCCTGGTGTTTTGTAAAGAACTGATCCAAGGACATTTGCTTCTGTTGGCTTTAAGCAATTCTTTGAAAATGTCCAAGGAAAACATCTGCATAGTGAGTGATTGCCGAACGTGTCAACGCTTTATTTTGGGTGATTCACATTTACGTAAAACGGAATGCCTCATGGCAAGAGGGTAGAATGATGAAGACGCTACGTAGATGAATAGATACATACGCTGGTTGTTCTTCTTAGCCAATAGGCTAGTGGTTCTTTTGAGCCAATGGGATGCCAGGAAGATGTTCGGTAATGGCCAATAGCAGAGCAGCTATAATTATGTTGCGTTCAGGATACTTGCACTATGTACAGTTTTTTTATGAAACGGTTTTTGGACATTTACATTTGCACAGTATACAGTTGACATTTTAATTTGTTATGCTTAGAATATTTTGTTTTCTATCCTCCCCCCCCCCCCATCCCATTTCAAATTGCTGCCGTGGACTGCAAATTTCCCCATTGTGGGACGAATACAGGTTTTCTGATTCTGAAACTCGGAGCTGCAAGTAGCAGCCCATACTATATTTTTACATTTTGTATTGTAAGGTTTCTTTCGTAACTGTTGAAAGAAACTTATTTTGATTTTTGGAACTTGAAAAATTTTGTATGAAGAGACATAAGTAGCAGGCGAATTAGCTCAAGACAATTTTGTTGTATTTGCGTATGGATCTGCCTTCATTTTTAGTAGAATTTCTGTCATATGTAGCAGCACTACCAAAAAATGTCTGCTTTATTCGGAACTGATGAAATAGAAAATATCCACTGTTTTCTTTTTTGCTATATGTACTGGGAGCAAGATGAGCCCATACCGCACTACCTCAACACTGGAAACTCAGTTGCAGTCTTTCATTTCCAGCCAGATGATTAATCTCACTGTCTGGTGGACTTCTTCCCTTCAGTTGCTTCATCAAGTCAAACACAAGTATAGAATAATAACTGTTGAATGTCAAACTGTTGAATAATTAGCTATTCAAACCATGGAAGATGGAAGTGCTGTCGAATCGACTCTTCAATATGTGGAATTCTGTCTTGGGTGCACCTCATTTTAAATGCCTTGGCCGCAACACTTTGATTACTTGGACGCTGACAGACACACTGTAAAAATCTCTGAGCCAATGTTGTCTCTTTCACTTTGTCTCCTCTTACTGACCCCTTCTATCATCAGTCATCCTTGAGTGGCTACCATGGAGCCACTTTGAGAAAGAACTTTCAGAAAGAATCCCCCCCCCCCCCCCCACTTGCCTACCCGCTCCCATCCTGTCACTCAGATGTGAGTCACTCAATGACCCGATGTACCGCCTGCCTTTCAGCGTTTAGACAGTTGTGCATTTAGGGAATTTCCTAAACCCATTTGCTTAATTTGGAGTCCCTATTGAATCTTGTTCATCCTGATTCTATTTTTTTGGGAGGGGCAACAAAGTGGTCATTCATTTGGAGAGTTACAGGCGGTTAGTGACACAAATTGACCCGACTGTAAGAAAAACACAGTTGAAATGGTGGTCACTGTTAGTTCTCTCTGCATTTCTTTTAGTATGGCCAATAATGTTTGGTTTGGATTGCCGGCGCATTTTCAGTGGTCTGTACTGTGTTCATTCCCAAGCGGTTTGGATGAATACAGCTGCAGTCAGGACAGTGGGAGGTGGGGGTTTAGTGTGTGATTGCGGTGTCAAAGGTTGACAGTGGAGGGTTGTATTATTACGAGCTTGCTTGGAGACCTCGTGAATGGGTCCTCAACTGGCTTGATTGGTGCATAGTAATTTGGTCTAAATCGGCCCAATTCCATTGTTCCGGATTTAAGGGAAGTCTGCCCATTCATTCTTTGGTCTCGAACCAAGGAGGAAAGAAATTGCAGATGTCAGCTTGCTGTACCCCAACAAATCAATAGTCATTAAGGGAGGAGACAACAGCTCATTGCTTTTGAGTGGCTGGTCGTCAGCATGACCCTAGCAATCATTGATTATCATCCATCCATCCAGCCATCCATTTTCCGATCCATTTTATCCTCACAAGGGTCGTAGCATCTGCTAGAGCTTATCCCATACATTTTTCGGCAGTAGGCAGGGGACACCTTGAACCGTTTTCCAGCCAATTGCAAGACACATACAGACGAACAACCAGTCGGTCTCATACGCACACTGAGGGAATATTTAGTGTTGCCTGAACCTGTTGTGGATTTTTGGGGAATGTGGGAGGAAACCAGAGTATCCGGAGAAAACCCACAACCCAGAGAGACCATGCAAACTTCATACGGAATGCCGGTGGATCGAACCCACGACCTCTGCACTGGGAGGTCTATGCGCTAAACCAGCCTCATGAATTATCAGGCAAACTTTTTTTTCAAACTACAGATACTCGCTAACTTACGAACGAGATATGTTCTGAACGATCGTTCGTAAGGTGAATTCGTTCATAAGTTGCTTCAGTGCTATATTTTGTATGGAATGTATGTTTAAAGGACAACCGAGATTACACACAGTTTCCTAACTAACATATATAACAATGTTTAAGGCTTGTATAAGTAACCTGTATTGGTTTGTACTGAAAAATAAACATTTAATAAAAATATATGCTCTCTAACGATATGTCCACATACAACTGGAAAGTATTCTTCATGTTACTGCAAAATTGTTTGTATGTACCGTTCGTAACTCGAATGTTCGTAAGTATGGGAGTGTCTGTATAATGTTTATAGAACCGTACTTTTTGCAAGGGTGAGGATGAGCCATGGCTGGCTGAAGGAAGAACATTTTGCTGTGCATATTTTAGTCGTTCTTTGTCATTTCCCACAAATCAGAACATCTCTTGTTAACTCACCAAAAGATGGTCAAACACAAACATGACATTCGATTGAGTAAGGTTCAAGTTATACTGTACAGGGTCACTCTGTACGTTTCCTAAAATAGCTAATTTAATGTCGGCCATAGACTTGGACAAAAAATTGCCTTTAGGCTGGCTCCAATTTGAACGGTACATGAAATGAATTCAGTATAGGCATCGGGAAACCTCATTATGCTTCTATGAATCAGATTTATTTTGTGACAGCCTATGAGAAAGGCACCCCTAACCCTCCCAAAAAAAGTTGAGTCTAAAATCAGAGAAGAAGTGTTGCTGAACGTCTGGAGTACGACACAGCGAACAAGCTGATGTCAGTAGGACCACGAAATTCGGTTCAAGGTGCCGTCTGTATTAACCTTTATCCTGGCTAATCAAACGTGACCACCAATTTTCTGACACGTGTCAACTGAACTCCACAACAGAGCGTATTGGTAGAGGTCATTTCATAATTTAGCTTGGCATGGCAAAGTCATTCTTTGAAAATTGCATGCGAGACAAAGGGCAGGCGGGTTTTAGGTGACGATGTAATTGGTTCCGCAGACGCTGAAATCCACAGACAGCATGGATTACTTGCCGGACACAAGCTTTACATTTTTCCTTGAACACCTCAGGACGTTCATCGAAGCTAGAGCAGGATCTCCCAAATTTGGTTAGGCTACATTTCCACAATGTTCCCCATGGCAATGACTGCCCAGTTTCCCCAGAACCAAGTGTGTTGGAAAATTTCTTGCTCACGTTATTCGACCTTAAAAACATTTTTTTTGGACTAAAAACGTCTGATGCGGAGTTAAAAGGCTCCGTGCCCATAAAATCCCAAATACTCGGGTGATTGTGTTGCTATTTTCAGAGGTTGAAGTGGGCTTTAGTAGCAACATGCACGTGAATCTTGGTAGCACTTCACCTTACTTTTCTAACACTCAGTGACATTATTTTGTACACGTACATGAAGCGTTTTAGCCTGTCCTTGAAACAGGGCCAATACAGTCTAAAATTAGCTCTAGTCGCTTGAGCCAAAACTGAACCGTAAACTGTTAACTCATTCCCTGCCAGACAATGTGCAAAAATGTGTCCACTCCAGTGCCAAGGTTTTTGTCATTGTCAGACAAACTCCAGGACCCACAGAATATTGACTTTTAGCACTACATAAAGATTCAATACAGCGTAAGAAACCTTAGAATCTCCCTTCTTTCATCAGAACAAAAGAGTTAATTTCTAAGTTATATGGGTCTGGAGGTATCTGAGCAAGAAATGAGGGCTGTTGTATAAAATACAATGCATACAGTTTGATTTATATAGTGCTTTAACAACAGCTGAAGCTGGCACAAAGCGCTAACATGGAAAAAAAGGAACTGCTGCCCCCTTGTGGTTATTTCCTAAATTATATGTGTCTGGAGTTATATGAGCTTGAAATGAGGGCGGCTGTCCAAAATACAATACATACATATTGATTTATATAGCGCTTTAACAACAGCTGAAGCTGAAACAAAGCGCTAACGTGGGAAAAAAAAGGGAAATGATGCCCTTTTGTGGAAGGGAAAAACATTGCCACAGGTCAGGCCAGCACTTTATCGGCACCCAAGCAAGAAGAAACAAAACCCGAACAAATTGGGGAATACCGGTCTCCGTCATATTTTCAATTCTGTGAATGAGTTAACGTTAATGGTGAAGAATTGAATTGGGACAGAATGACCGCAACTAGAAATTGGGTTTCTGCATGATGGTCAGTAAAACGGCATTTTTCATTTCATTCTCAACCCCGTTTTTTGGTAAAGATTCATTTAGAGCAGTCTTCCAAGTTAATTCCTTATAAACCAGGCGTGAGTTTTTTTCTTTGTTGCCAGACGCAATTTCCTGTTTAAATGTTCCATTTCGTAGCATTCATCCACATGAACAGGAGAGCCGCTATGTGCGATGACGCCAGAATTCGTCGGTGGCTGTCCTCCGCCGGGACACATTAACACCATTTATAGCGGGCTGACGTTCCTCTTAGCCAAATATTGACTCAAAGCCACACGTGGACAAGTTCTCACACTCGCCAACCTACTTTCGCTTGAACTGTAAGAACATTTATTCTGGAAGATGTGACATTTTCTTGTCAAGTGAGGAAAATATGTCTCGCCAGGCTCAAGTGGGGAGTGAGCGGGGGAGAAGCATTTTTCAATGGAGTTCCCAGGTGGCAAAAGTTATTTGACTCCATGCGACATAGACGTGAAGCCGTGTTGACACTGCAAAAACGTGAGTGAAAACGTGGATCCAGGATTGAAACGGAAGCAAAACCCACCTCCCATTTTTCGGTTGATCCAGTAAACCAGGGACGCTCACATTTTTTCAATATGGGAGCTACTCTTGAAAAGTCAAAATTATCTACCCGTTATAAGAGTGTCTGAAACTCATGACAAAAAGTTAGTGGACACTCGGGCAGACAACTCTGAAACGTTGCCTGTGCGGCCATAAAGTTACCTGCCCCATTGTTCACAACTTGAAACACAATAAGATGACTAATCGCAAAAAAAAACATTGTTGCAAAGTATTAAGAATTGTTTTTATTAAGGATGTACCTACCACAAATGCTCCCCTGCTTAATTTATCGTAAATATCCCTTGCTGATGATTTTGCTCCAGTTGGTCGTTTCTCCATACACTGTTGTTGCGTCCTCTGCTACAACCCACGTGAACTCCTCTTTCCACGATGCTTTTAATCTATGTTCCATTTCTAAGCGCCTTTCAAAACTCCCAAGTACACTTTACAGTCACGGGATAATGTACGTTTACGTTTTGTAGCGTCATAAATTTTGTTAGCTTCTTTTGACTCTTTCTTCTGGGGCTGAGGTTCTGTGCGTCTGCTTTGGAAAATGATATGCAAATGCATGACCTTATAACGCTCGTGAAAGTCGGAAGTGCGAAGCAGGCTTCTGATTGGCTGCCGTGCTGAGTATGCAAATTGCCAAACGAACCGAAATTCATACATTTCCAAACCGAATGAAGATTTCGAAATCGGAATAATGTATTCTAATTTCGAAATATTCGTTTAAACATTTGCTTTATTAAATAAAGCAAACGTTTGATTTTGAAAAAAAAATATTTCTTTTTTTTTTTTTAAGTTTTCTTGAAGAAGTTGTCGGGCACCCAGGCTGAGACGTTTTGTAAGTTGAACGCCCGACGAAAAAGTTGGACCTGGGCAGATGATATTGCAAACACTGGTTAAACTCAACTTTATATGTATGGCGTCACTTCATGACGATGTCACATCATGCGATCTACCAATAGTACCTTGAAGATCATCTGCTAGATCGCCATCTGCGTATTGAGCACTCCGTGCAATTTGCATTTGTAAAAACAAAAGTGCAAACCTGGCAATTTGAAGGTGTTTTTCATTATTTAAAAGACACGGCTTATTATTCCGAACACAATTTTGCAAGCGCCTTCTTACTGGCAGTCAGGAAGCGTATTGAAGCCACCTCGGCTCACAGCCTGCTGACCATAGAAGGAGAATATTGCCACCCTAACGTTTCCTCTTCTCAGCGACTCGGAGCAGGAAGTGACCGCAACCGGCACGCCCGCTCTGCAGGCTTGTCGGGTGACTTATTTCCTGCCCTGTTGCTCTCCGCGATGTAGCAAAAGAAACTCCAGCGGGGCCTAGTCAAAGCCAATTAGTGTGAAGGCCGATTAAAAAGGCCCTCCAGAGCCACTGAGCCAACCAAATATAATTACAGTGCTGAAAATGACGACAACGGTCTCACTTTGCAAAGGTCATTCGCCGTTGTGGATGTGCCTTTGTAGTCACTAAATTATAAATCTCTTCATTTTCTGACATCTGTGGACATTGTTTTGTTTGAACCTCATACAGACCCTCCCCAACTTACGAACAAGATATGTTCCGAACGGTTGTTTGTAAGTTGCTTCAGTCCGATATTTTGTATGGAATGTATGTTGAAGGCTTATATAAGTATGTTGAAGGTTTATATTAGTATGTTTAAGGCTTGTATAAGTAACCGCATCTCTGTGCGAACATTTTTCAACATACCCGCAAAAATGTTCGGATTTAACATTGTGCGTAAATCGAATGTTCGTAAGTAGGGGAGCGTCTGTACTATAATTTTCTCACCCATTATCATTCACCCACTTTTTTTCCCCGCCCAGGATGCAAATTCTGACAATGTCTCATTGAGACAGCAACTTTCTGCGACTAACTCCGTCCCTCTGGGGAGCTCCTACGATCGGTCGCCCAAGACAACGGGCTTGTCGTACAGAGGGGAGCAGTGGTCCGGTCGAGGTCACACGCCTGGAAGGAGTGGCGCAAGCGGCCGGGTTTGGACCCATCGCCAGGCTGAACATCATTAGCGCAAGCTGGGTGGAAAGCTGGAAGTAAGAACAACTCATTGATATTAGCCGTTAGCGCGTTGATAACCGTTAGCGCGTCGATAATGGTGGTTTGTTTTGCTAACCCACTCGATGGCTGAAAACGTCATCGATTGAGTGTCATTTTTCAACACAACTATGCCGATAACCTCGTCGCCTTTTGCTATGTCGCTTAAACTCAGTATGGTTAGTTTTGAATCACTTACTGCATCAAATCCTGCCCTAAAACTCCAGGTTATATCTCCCAACCATTTGCACTGGCTTTTAACTCGTGCAAAAATAAGACCACTCCAGTGCCGGGGTTTATGTCATTTTCACTCACATTGCAGGACCCACAGAATATTGAGTTTTAGGACTGCAGTACATCAACATTAAATGCAGTGTATGAAATGTTAGACTCTCTTCTTTCATCAGAACAAAAAGAGTTAATTCCCAAGTTATATGGGTCTGGACTTATCTGAGCCTGAAATACAAAATACAATACATACATTGATTTATATACCGCTTTAACAACAGCTGAAGCTGTAAAAAGTGCTAACATGGACAAAAGGCAAATGCTGTCCCCTCGTGGAAGGGAAAAGCATTGCCAGAGGTCTGACCAGCCCTTTCTCTGGACCCTCCGCAAAAAAACAAAACCCGAACAAATTCGAGAATTGTGCTCCATGTCATATTTTCAATTCCTGAATAAATTCGGGGATGGTTTGGGCCCAGCGCTTTGATTTTTATTGCCACGGGGTGCAGATTAAGCACTGGTTATACCTCTGACAAGTTTTTTTGCCTTTTGTTCATGTTAGCGCTTTGTACAGCTTCACCTGTTGTAAGAGTGCTATACAAATAAATCTGTATGTATTATATTGTATTTTGGAAAGCCACCCCCCATTTGATGCCCAGATAACTTCAGAAGCATATAATTTAAGAATTAAGAATTTTTCTGATGAAAAAAGAGAATGTAATTTTTCTTATGCTGCATTGTTAATGTAGTCCTAAAACTCAATATTCTGTGTGACCTGGAATTTGAGTGAAAATGACAAAAACCCTGGCACTGGAGTTGACACATCTTCGCATGTCAGGAAGTGAATGAGTTAAACATTGTTTACCCCTCCATTGTAATTTTTTTCTGATTTCGCTGTCTTTGATTTTTTTTTCTGACAGATGCCCAGAATAGGGATCGTCATGCAGCAGCATCTCCAGCACACTGCAGCTTCAACAACAAAGAAAAACCAGAAAACAACCCCAGCCATGTTTAAAAAAAACAGAGAGACAAACTTAAACGTGACTTTGAATGCACCTCAAGAAACAAACATTTCCTCTTTCTCTCCATCGCAGAGGGAAGGCCTCGCTCCCGCACGTTATCCTCTTCTGCTTGTTTGGAAGTATTTGAGTCACCTCGAACTCTATGACAAAGGAGAGCCACATGACAGAACCAGATCAGTCCTGCCACGTCATCTCACAGCAAAAATGCTGAGTCATGCCGATACTTGACAGAGGATGCTAATACAGTGATACCTCGGTTTACGAACCCCTTGGCTTACGAATTTTTCGGTTTACGAGCGTTAAATTTATGAAAATTTTACCTTTGGCATACGAACTTTACACGGCGCTGCCTCAATGAGTGATGTGTCGTTCGCGAACGAGCCCGTTTTGGCGTTCTAACAAGAAAATGGCAGCCGGCTTGTTTTGGTCCTCTATTCCCCGCCCCCAGTCGTCAGTTAAAGCCATGTGATTGGGCAAGAACGCAGCAGTGCGGAGAGGTTTACAGACAGAGAGTGAAGCCATTCTGCAAAAAAAGAAAATGGCAGCTAACATTTTTTTGTCCTTTATTCCCCGCCCCCAGTCTTAGGTTAAAGCCACGTGATTGGCCAAGAACGCAGCAGTGGTGTGGGGGGGGGGGGTAAACATGAAAGCGACAGGCAGACGACAGAGTGAGAGTGACAAAATGGATAGAAAACAGTGAAATTTGGACTCGTTTCAACTTTGATAGTTCAAAGGCAGAGTGTAGGGTGCAAGATTAAAATTCCCATCAATTAGGCTCCACAAATAACCCGCACAAGCCATCTGTACACTTGATGCAAAAAGCTAATAACCCAGCTAAACAGAACACAATTGATGAAGAAGGTAAAATGATCGCAGAGAAAGCACCTGAAAAGGATCATTCCTGAAGATGGTGAAAGAAGAAGGTTACGTTCCTCATCAAGTGTTTAATGCTGAGGAAACCGGCCACTCCATTCCATCAAGCCATCAACGAGCGTCACAAAGGTAAATAAAATGACTTTATTATACTGTACAGTTCATTTCTTGAATTATAATACCATAGCACATTTATTATACATAAAATAAGGTATATTTTGTGTAGTTTTCAGGCCTGGAAAATTAGAAAGTAGAAAATTATGTTTTATGGGGACCTGGGAACGGATTATTCTCATTTTAATGGTTTCCTATGGGAAATTAATTTTTGGGATACACACTTTTCGCCTTACACACTTTGTCTGGGAACCAATTAAGTTCGTAAGCCAAGGTATCACTGTACCTTTACCAATGTATGTTGTACCAATTTTTTTTGCGAAAATTTTTTTTTGCTTTTCTGTACAAAGCATTTGAGGGGCATTTGTCAAAAAAAGAAACTTTGGTGTTTTCCTTCTAATTTCGCCATCAACACCATGTTTTCAGACCAAACAAAGTACCCAAAATGCATTGTGTGTCTCTAGCTCGGTCAGGGGGCGTTCCTGACGTGACGTCACGTCAGGCATCGTCATCAACTCAAAAAGAAGACTTTCTGAATATTCAGTGCGAGTCTTAAAACGTTAAATATAGCTATATGCAGTGGAATATTTGTAAAATACGCTCAGTAGAAGTCATTTGAAGTGATTTTACAAATTATGGACACAACTTGTCCGGAGGCGTCGGTTGTCCTTAAAATATTCAACAGGAGCATTTCCTTTATATGAACTCGGTTTGGAACAACCTTCCAGAAACAAAAGCTTGATGTCTCACTCTTTTGTCCAACACGTGGCAGTGTTAGCGTTCATCCAAGTTTTTGTGTCTCCCACAAATCTTCTTGTGGCATCTGTATAAACATTTTATTTTGAAAATCGACTTAAGATGTACTCTTTTTTTTTACCACCCTTTTGATAGTTCTTATTGGGTCAAGGTGTTACTGGGTGGGTAGACTGTAATCTGCACTTAACCAGCACTTAATTTAAAGATCTGCAATGAATTATAGACCCATCTTCACTATTTTTTTTATTAATTTGCTGGTCAAAACCTGCTTTGTTATACCTGTTTGCAATCAAGTTGCATCAAAAGAGTTCTATGCGGAATGACTTTTGGGGCCCCTGTGTTATCTTATCCTGTGCCAAAATCATTCCACCATTTTTGTAGTCCACCCGGATAACCATTTTATTTCTCTTGTTCAAAGAAGAAGAAAAAAAAAAGATTTCTTATTTTGGAAACGTATAGATTTTATTTAAGGTTAAAAATCGTGTAATTTTGTAAAATGGGCCTTATTAATGGAATATACTTGTCCATCCTGGTTTTAAGAATATATATATATATATATATATTTGTTGTAGTGTTGTGACACTCCTGGAGAGTTTTTTTTGTGATGTTTGTTAAATTCAATTCTCACAACGCAGGGAAAGAGAGAGCGATTCCCATTTATTTTGGCCGTTATTTTCAGGGGTTGTACGTCTTCATTTGATTGTGGTGCCAAAGAAAGAAGCATACCGTACATACAAAATAGGAACTTTAGGGTCGTACCATTAATCAAACCGTGGGCGGGGGTGTATTGTTGACGTTTTCATTCTTTGTTTAAATTCACGTCGTGCGCAGACATAAACATTTAATCACAATAAAAAGGCTTTTATGAGTTTGTATGAGCTGCCAAAGTGTGGAGCGAGAGAGGCAGCTGCTTATGTTTTTTTTCTTCCTTTCTCTTCCTTCCACCTTTTCGACTTTACCGGTAATCCATTGTGCATGTTTTAACACTCCTGTGGCGTGGAGGTAAGCTGCCAACTGTACAGCAGACCATATGTATTCTAATAAAAAATAAAAGGCGACCATTTGTAACACGCTGAGTCGGAGCAAATCTGCTTTTTGAAACTTTTTTTTTGCTCTTTTTGCTTTCGTTGGCAGGTTTTCAGTTGTGGAATGCAGAATGTCAGCGATTCGCTTCTGTCCAACGCAGGTGTTCTTTTTAATTCCCCCGCAGGTTACTCATGTAATCTTTTTGTTGTTGTTTTTTTAATGATTACAACCCTGATAATTTCAGAAGGTTACATGTTCCGTGCATTGTCAGTCATCCATCAGAGTCTAATTCAACATGATGAATTTGGGGTAAGTTGTTTTTTTCTACATTTACAGAAACTCATTCCCTGCTAGACGATGTGCAAAAATGTGTCCACTTTTTGTCACTTTCACTCATTTTCACCCAGAATATTGAGTTTTAGAACTACATAAACATTAAATGCAGTGCAAGAAACCTTTGACTATCTTCTTTCATCAGAAAAAAAACGTTAATGCCCAAGAATATAAAAAATCCTGTGACTGTAAAGCAGGGGTGTCTAAAGTCGGTCCTCGAGGGCCGCTGTCCTGCCTGTTTTCCAGCTCTCCCAGGAGCCACACACCTGATTCAAATCATCAGCTCATCAGCCAGCTCTGAATCAGCATCAAAATGGTCCTGATGATTTGAATCAGGTGCGTTGCTCCTGAGAGAGCTGGAAAACAGGCAGGACGGCGCGCCCTCGAGGACCGACTTTGGATACCCCTGCTGTAAAGTGTCCTTCAGAGTTTTGAAAGGCGCTTATAAATGAAATGTATTGCTATTATTACTGTATCTATTAGCCAGCTAGCTAACTAGCTTTCTATCTATTTGAGTTACTTCCGGGTTGAGTGAAAGCTGGCGCGTATGGCTGCCGCTGATCACCCGCAGAAAAAATATCCTCTGACTGGAAAGTGTCCTTGAGAGTTTTGAAAGGCGCTTTTAAATGAAATGTATTATTATTATTTATACAATTTATATTATATTATAGACCCATATAGTTATATGGGAGTATGCTGCCCCCTTGCGGAAGGGAAAAAAACATTGCCAGAGGTCTGACCAGCTCTTTCTTTGGACCCTCCGCAAAAAAACAAAACCCGAACAAATTCGGGAATGGTGTTGCACGTCTTATTTTTAATTCCCGAATAAATTTGGGAATGGCAGTGATTGAGGTAATTTCGTCAATGTGGTCCGTCTTTTTTAAACCACATAGATCCAAATACACTCGCACTGCTAAAATATGAAAATATATATTTTCATATGTTCGCACTTTATACTCTATGTATTATCTTGAAGTGACCGTCCACATTCTATGAAGTGAACATTCAATGTTTGAAGTTAATGTTTTTTTCCCCACCAATATTGTCTGGTTAATTTAGCATCCTGTACAGCATTTTCTCAAATCTAATCTTGCAAAACTGAAGTGTGCTTAGCTTTTGTCATTGTTTTTCAAAATGCCATGATGTTCCACTTTTAGTTGCACTGCAAAAGCCTTCCCGATGATGAGTTGTTGTCAAAAGGTGAGTAATTTTACTTTATTTTAGTTGTATCATCGGGTGGTGAATGCATGCTGGACGGTTAACGTGTCACCTGTCGAGTTAATACTCAAGTCTTTAATGTTTTTTTTTTCCCCCACAGAAGTCACATAACCTCTCTCAAAAACATGACCATATTTTCTGGTCTATAAGGCGCACCCAAAAGCCTTGATTTTCTTCAAAAGATAACCCTGCGCCTTATATGCCCGTGCACCTTATATGTTAATATTGAGCTACAATAGGTCTCGCAACTACTGTCAGCACCCACCAACTCCATTTCACCCTATCGAAAAAGTCGTGAGTAACCCCAGCCTTCTACTGCAGCGCCTTATAATGTGCTGTGCCTTATATTTGGAAAACATACTGTATTTCTCTATTATATTTGGAAAACCTTTTTCATTCATTGAAGGTGCGCCTTGTACGTATATGAAACAAGTTTAAAAATACACCATTCAATGGGGCAGCACCTTATACTCCGGTGCGTCTTATATATGGAAAAACTTTGAAAATACACCATTCATTGAGGGTGCACCTTATACTCCAGTGCACCTTATACACCAGAAAATACGGTACATTTTTCACTTGGGTTGCACAGATTATATGGGGGTTCTGACATTATTTATTTAGGCATTTTAAAGGACAACCGACGCCAAGTTGTGTCCATAAATTGTAAAATGACTTCTACTGAGAAAGATTGCATGGCATATAGCTATATTTTACGTTTTAAGACTCGGGCTGAATATTCAGGAAGTCTTGTTTTCGAGTTGATGACGATGCCTGACCTGACGTCACGTCTGGAACGCCCCTGACCGAGAAAGCGACACACAATGCATTTTGGGTACTTTGTTTGGTCTGAAACCTTCGTGTTGATCCGTGTTGATGGCAAAATCAGAAGGAAAACACAAATAACGCGATGGTGAATCGTGTGTTGCACCAAGACTACTATTTGATACTAGCTGACACAAATTCCCAGCAGACAAATCAGCCCATTTCCAACGGAGCTTGGGCGCCATCTTGTGCACTTTCTGGGACGCTACAGTAGAGCCCCGATGGCTCAAATTGATATGCAAGTACTTCTTGAATCGATTGCAAACATTTATGCTTTCCTCTTCAGAACTATTTGAGTCATATTCATAACTGGATGAGTAACAAGAAAGCATCTTCTCCGAATCTGAAGCCATTGTTTTGATTCTAGAGCAAGGCGGAGACGTCCTGGCGTGACGTCGTGAACAAGGGGGCGGGACCTTCTGAAACTCACAATTTCCGGGGTCATTTTGAAGTGGTTTTGGGACACTAACAAATTTTTATTGGTGTTTTGCATTTGACTAAAAATATCAGCCTGCGTGTTTTGGGTATTTTAGATGCTATAAAACGTTTTTCCGATGTCAGTTAGGAAACAAAAAAATGGTGTCGGTTGTCCTTTAAGGTAGGTGTTTTCAGGTGTGTGTGTGTTTGTGTGTGTTTGTGTGTGTGTGTGTGTGAGAGCGCGCATTAAAAAAAATACACATTACATTATAAACAACAAAATTCTCGTAGCTATCATACAAAATGACTACTTCAAGTTGTGGTTTCAGTTATTTAATAACAAAACAATAAACAAAAAGAGTCATGACAAACATGAAGAAATATCTCAAATCCAAGTACAGTACATTATTTTCAATAAATCTTTTCATACAAACTATACTACACTTCATAACCCAACTGACAACATGTCCGGCTACACTTTGAATGGCGCTTTTAGTGTGGCGAGTTCACATGTATAAACAAAAAAAAAAGCAATACGTCCATGCCTCAAGGATGAAGATGATTCCAACCCTGACACCCAAATGTCATGTCATCATCCGGGCCACACGTCACTCGGAATGTTGAGTCACTGCTGATTAGGTGGGGAAGGAGGAAAAGTTTCAGACGCTAGTGGCAGTGGGCTGAGTCTGAGGTGGGTTGCTGGCGGCGGTGGGCGTGGCCTGCCTGGGCAGCGTGTACATGGCGCCAAGGAACTGGTCTGCGATGCGTCCGGCCTCACGGAGGCCGCTGAGGAGGGCGCCGTGTACCGTGGCTGGGTAGTTCCTAATTGTGTGCTCGCCCGCGAAAAAGAGACGGGGAACGGGCTGGAATGATGATTGGGTGAAAGGGGGGGTCGGGAACATACAATTACAATTTGTAAAGACTGTTATAGAATAGCTATTTAACTCATTCACTGCCAGTCGTGCAAAAATGTATCCACTCCAGTGGCAGGGGTTTTGTCATTGTCAATTGAATTGCAGGACACAAAAAATATTGAGTGTTCGGACTACATAAACATTCAATGCAGCATAAGACTCTCTTCTTTAATCAGAAAAAAAAAAACATTTCCTAAATTACGTCTGGAGTTATATGAGCTTGAAATCGGGGCGGCAGTCCAAAATACAATGTAATACACACTTTGGTTTATACAGACACTCCCCTAGTTATGAACGATCCAGTTACGAACAACGGTAAATCTGAAAAAAATTGTCAGAGCATATGTTGTATTCTCTTCAGTTGTACATGTCTTTATAGATCATATATTTTATGAAATGTTTATTTTTCAGTACAAACCAATACAGGTTACTTGTTCTGTGATGCCTTGGCTTACAAACTTAATTGGTTCCCAGACAGAGTGTGTAAGGCGAAAAGGGTGTATCCCAAAAATTAACTTCCCCTCAGAAACCATTAAAATGAGAATAATCAGTTCCCAGGTCCCCACAAAACATAATGTTCTACTTTCTAATTTTCTAAGCCTTAAAACTACACAAAATATACCTTATTTTATGTATAATAAATGTGATATGGTATTATAATTAAAGAAAAAAACTGTACAGTATAATAAAGTCATTTTATTGACCTTTGTGATCGTCGTTGATGGCTTGATAAAATGGAGTGAAGCTGAAACAAAGCGCTAACATGAAAAAAGAGAATGCTGCCTCTTGTGGAAGAGAAAAAACATTGCCAGAGGCCTGGCCAGCGTTTTATTGACACCCCAGAAAAAAAACGGTAATGGCACTCTGTCGCATTTTCAATTCCCTAATAAATTGGTGAATGGCAGTGAATGAGTTAATTTATGGACGCTTGTTTTGAAATATTTGTGAGTTTTTGAAAACTCCCAAAAAGTAGTAAAACAATTTCAAAACTAACTCCAGTAAGTTGTCAAAACAACATGCTCACTCACCTGCGAGGCCCCCGGGATGGCGGGACCCGGCGTGATGGGTTGCGCCATCAGATCATAATCATTGCCCGAAGAACCAGCTGCCACATAGGAGTAGGAGCCCCGCGCCCAGGGGTCGGCGCGCCAACGCGTCACCACCGTCTCCTTCGGCTGCCGCGGCGATGGACAAGATTAGGTTGCAAAAGTGGGATACCTTGGGGTGAACTGTGCCAGGTAGTTTACCTGAGGCACGGCGCTGCTCCCGAAGATGCCCTTGAGGATGGCGAGGCAACGTCCCACGATGACATCGTCGCTTATGTTCTCCATGATTCCGGCCGCCTCGCCTGCCATCAGGGCCAGCAGGATGGGAGCTGATGGGGACAAAAATCACACAGGTGGATTTTTAGGATGGCGCAACCAAGTCGCGCTACTACGTAGGCGCTTGATCAAGAAAACGGAGCAAAGTTTGCTCATCCTATTTCCATTTTCCAGCATTCTTCATACAGTTTTGGCTCACGAGCAATTGATCTGAAATATGTTTTTTAATAGGATATACAGACGCTCCCCACCTTACAGATAAGATACGTTCCGAGCGGTCGTTCGTAAGGTGAATTTGTTCACAAGTTGCTTCAGTGCTATATGTTGGATGGAATGTATGTTTAAAGGACAACCGCCGCCTCCGGACAAGTTGCGTCCATAAATTGTAAAATCACTTCAAATGACTTCTACTGAGCGTATTTTACAACCGCATATAGCTATATTTTACATTTTAAGACTTGCGCTGAATATTCAGGAAGTCTTGTTTTCGAGTTGGTGACGAGTCCGTACGTGACGTCACGGTAAGTATCGTCACTGACCGAGAAAGCGACACACAATGCATTTTGCGGTACTTTGGTCTGAAAACTTCGTGTCGATGGCGAAAGTAGAAAGAACACACATGAATAACGCGATGGTAAATCGTTGTGTGTTGCACCAAGACAACTATTTGATATTCGCTGACACAAATTCCCAGCAGACAAATCAGCCCATTTCCAACGGAGCTTGGGCACCATCTTGTGCATTTTCTGGGACGCTACTTACTGTCATTGACGGCTCGAATTGAAATGGGAGGACTTCTTCAATCAATTGCAAACATTTAAGCTTTCCTCTTCAGAACTATTTGAATCATATTCATTACTGGATGAGTAACAAGAAAGCATATTCTCCGAAAATGAACTCAGTGTGGCCCATTGTTTTGTTTCTTGAGCAAGGCAAGACGACTTGGTGTGATGTCTATCTATCTATCGATGGATAGATGAACAGAGATACCATCAAGTTTTAGATAGTTGACGAAGCTTCTCAGATGAGAAGCGAAAGGTTTGACACCTTCAAAGAAGTGCAGAGGACGGCTGAAGAAACCTTTTCATCGCAAAATCATTTTTGTTGCAGTTTGCCACATGGATAACCGTGTCAATTTTAAGCCAATGATGACGGCTGACGAAGCATAACTCACCTTTGTAGAGATTCCAGAAGAGGAAAAGTTCACCCCGACTGGCCGTCGTGGAGCCCACGTGACCAAACAGGTTGACGCTGGGGTCCCAGAACACTCGGTCGAAACAAAGAACCACCTGTGGAATAGCGAAACGACAACAATTGACAAGTTATGGACACCCATGGAGGTAATTATATGAATTATATGCTTTTGACCAAGCGCCCTCTGCTGGACACAGCGGGGATTGCATTGCATCATAATGCATTGCGGCAAAACAGCAGAGGACACAAGTTTTGCGCGTGTCCTTCAACCCTCACGCAGCCTTGCGGCAATGTAACAAGAACAAAAATAGGAATAGGATGTTATCCAATTGGTTATGCGTGGACATCCACCATCAAGGTCAAACGCGAAGCAAAGGACGTGCAGTGAGATGAGGGATGTGACAAACAAATCTTTTTTCTCGTGATTATTCCATCCATTACTGTGTGTCGGAAAGATCGTTTTATATTGATTAAATGTAGTTTCATATCAAGCAATTTTTGCGGTTGAGTTAATCGTGTTAGATTAACGATTGAGTTTAATTTATTCCATTGTCACTCAAAATGGTTAATCTCATATCATGTTTTCCACTGTGATGAATTGAAAGGCCTTAAACCCATTTCACCCGCCCTCCCCTCCCCCCAAAAGTTGATTGTCCTTTATTAACTCATTTACTGCCAGACGATGTGCAAAAATGTGTCGACTCCAGTGCCAGGGTTTGTCATTTTCACTCAAAATCCAGGGAATATTGAGTTTTGGGACTACATAAACATTCAATGCAGCGTAAGAAACTGTAGATTCTCTTCTTTCATCAGAAAAAAAAAGTTAATTCCTAAATTATATGGGTCTGGAGTTATTTGATCTTGAAACGGGGGCGGCTATACAAAATCCAATGCAATACAAATATTGATTTATTTAGCTGAAGCTGGAACAAAGTGCTAACATGGAAAAAAGGCAAATGCTGCCCCCTCGTGGAAGGGAAAAAACATCGCCAGAGATATGACCAGCACTTTATTGGCACCCCCGCAAGAAAAACCAAAATCAGAATTAATTTGGGAATGACGGTGAATGAGTAAAAAAATTAACGTTGCCAGTGCTTCTATCACGGTAGATGCCCCAAGATTAAATGATTCATGTTTTTGTAGAAGATAAATAACATCGTCGATCGACATTTGTTGCACCACCGATTGTGTTAAAAGTTGCTTCGAAGATCGACACTGTCAATGAGACCTTCCTAAGTTATATTTTGAATCTCGCTCTCGTTGTTGTATGGAAAGTCTCACACATTCCTTATTTTCCCTTCTTCATTACCTATAACGTGCTTGTTAGAAGTAACTGCCAGACGATATGGAAAATGTGTCCACTCCAGTGCCAGGGTTTTTGTCATTGTCACTTGAATTCCAGGACCCACAGAATATTAAGTTTTAGGACTACATAAACATTCACTTCAGCATAAGAAACCTTATACTCTCTTCTTTTATCAGAAAAATGAGTTAATTCCTAAGTTGTATAGGTCTGGAGTTATCTGGGCTTGAAATGGGGGTGGCTGTACAAAATACAATACATTATTGATTTATGTAGCGCTTTAACAACAGCTGTAACAAAGCGCTAACAGGGGAAAAGGGGAAATGCTGCCTCCCCGTGGAAGGGGAAAAAATTACCAGAGGGCTGACCAGCGCTTTATCTGCACCCAAGCATTAAACACCAAAACCCGAACAAATTCGGGAATGGCGCTCCACGTCATATTTTCAATTCCCAAATACATTTGGGAATGGCAGTACATGAGTTAAAGAACCTGACTACACTTTCAGTTATACGTTGGGACTCCCTTGCGCTTTCCACACCTTGTTGAGGTTTCCAAAGCCCATCCTCTGTATGGCAGAAGTTTTCCACTCGGGCAACGGCGGCACAAATTGAACGGCGGGCGGCTGCTGCTTGAGCACGCCAAGCGGCAGCGTGCACAGCACCGCGTCGCACTTGTAGATGAACGTCTGCGTTGCGGAGCGGGTGTTGACGGCGATGACCTCGCAGCCTGGTGAAAGATGGGAATTTTTCCAAAAAAAGCGTGTTGTATTTTGACAATTGCCATGTACGAGATTTACTCACCAGAAGCCGTGTATCGAACCTGACGCACGGCCGTGTTGAGTTTGATGTCCAAGCCTTCGGCGAGAGCGACGGGAACGCACGAGTAACCGTTCCTCACCGTCAGGTGACTGCCGGTGAATTCAAAGTCGTCGTCCTGTACACAAAAGTCACACCCGTGAGCAAAAAAAAAAAAAAAAAAAAAAAAAAAAAAAAAAAAAAAACCTTGTGTGACGGTTGAAGATGGGTGAAAACAAAGACGCACCTGATCCCAGTGTTTGAGCGAAAGAGTAGAAAGGGGCGTGGCGTTGGCAAACTCCAAATTGGCAAAGTGCCAGTCTAGTATTTGGCGGTCTCTGGAGGACAGGTAGACGTCACTACAGACACGAGAGGAGAAGGGACATGCTTGTTTGGTCAATCTAATTGTTTTTGTCTTCATTTTGCGATTGTAGTTGAATATGCAATTACTTTCTCAAACGGAAAATACAAATGCGGCATGAACCTAAACCGATAAATCATAAATCAGATTATAACCTGCAAAAACAAAGCTGAGGCTTTATCACTTTATAGCTTCAGCTTGTGGATTGCACTTCTTCAGCATTTAGAGCGTATCCAGAAACTAAGTCAATGGAAAAGAAATGTGAAGCAGACAAACAGTTGATTCATGCGTCTCATCTTCCCTCAGCTCACATACCTGTTAACTTATGTTTTCCCCGTATTTTATACGTTTTTTCATCATTTTGAATTGTGTACACCGTATACATCTGCGGTTATCAAGTCTTTGTCGATGAAGCATGATATGCGCGTCACATTGTTTTCATTGATTTTTTTTTTCCGTTTCCGTATTTGAAGTCCGGCATTTGTGTTGCAATCGAGGAATCAATTAGTTATAACGTAGAAGTAAGCATGGGAGAACCGCCAAGTAAGAAGAGAAAAACTCCAGGATTGGGTCACCACCGAAAAGAATGGGAGAGTCTCCAAGGTGAATACGCTGGACGGAAAAGATCGTCGACAAAAGGTCCTCAGTTTAAGTTCTGTGTTCCGTGTAAAAAGGACATAGAAGTTGCTGCAAGTGGATTTTACGATCTAAAAAAACACTTTAAAACTGCCGGACACGTGGAAAATGTAGCCAAAAGCAAGTCTCATATTCCATTGACCAAACATTTCGTATCTAGTGCTGATGCTGGTTAGCATTACCAGCAAACGATCCGGCTGAAAGGCTAAGCTACGTGTTTATGTCAACTTCAACAGGGATTGGCGTTAATCAGCTCGAAGCCGCTAGTTTAAACCAATTGCTCAGTATCATACCGGCTAACTGAAACCAGAAAAGACAAGGAATACGGCAGTGTCCAGGGGCCGCATGACAATGATAAAACTGATGCAAAATCTTGATTCTCGATTCCAGGAAAGACCCGTAGCATGCGCAATTCATCTAAAGGAAGCTAACAGCTGCCACTGTGCCGATCGCCAGTTCTACATTTAGATATGATCCTTAGCAATCTCGTGTTATGAATGAACATTGGGTATTTACGATTTTGACCATTTTTGACTTATTGTTTTTATTGGAAACTGTAATTTTCATGAATAAAACCGTAACCCAAAATGAGATAATGCAAACCATACTCATTATGGCAAAACCGGAGTAGTTGGCAGTTATGCATTATTTGCCAAATGTGACGTGTGTTGAGTTTAGTTCCCTGACGGTATAAAGTGGTCGTTAAGAGGCACCACAGTGCGAACTTAATTAGTTTCCAGACAGTGTGTAAGGCGAAGTGTATCCCAAAAATTAATTTCCCAAAGGAAACCATTAAAATGAGAATAATCCGTTCCCAGGTCCCAATAAAACATAATTTTCTAATTTTCTAAGCCTTAAAACGACACAAAATATACATTATCTGAATTATAATAAATGTGCTATAGTATTAGTAATCAAAGAAATAAACTGTACTATATAATAAAGTCGTTTATTTACCTTTGTGATGGTCATTGATGGCTTGATGGAATGGAGTGACCGGTTTCATCAACATTAAACACTTGCATACTAGTGCAGCGTGTTCTACCGGAAACAAATTCCTTGTGTGTTCGACAGACTTGGCAATAAAGATGATTCTGATTCTGATTGATGAGGAACGTAGCCTTCTTCTTTCACCATCTTGAGGAATGATCCCTTGTAGGTGCTTTCTCTGCGATAATTTTACCTTGTTCCTCATCAATTGTGTTCTGTTTAGCTGGGTTGATAGCTTTTTGCATCAAGTGTACAGATGGCTTGTGCGGGTTATTTGTGGAGCCTGATTGATGGGATATTTTAACCTTGCAGTCTACACCGTGCTTTTGAACAAGGTTGAAATGATTCCAAATTTCACTGTTTTCTATCCATTTTATCACTCTCTCTCGTCTGCCTGTCTCCTTAATGTTTAACCCCACCCTCCTCACTGCTGCGTTATTCCCATTCTGGGTTACGGTTTTATTCATGAACAAAAAAAGTCGGCTGCCATTTTCTTGTTAGGAGAATGGGCTCGTCCGTGAACAACACATCACTCATTGTGGCGCTCCGTGTGTATACCGAAAAATAGTTTGTATGCCAAGGTAAAATTGTCATAAATGTAACGTTCGTAAACTGAAAAGTTCGTAAACCAAGGGGTTCGTAAAACGAAGTATCACTGTACTTGCTCGGGTACCGCAAATGATCCATTAATATGATCCTAGCAAACAAATGGTGTGTGTGTGGACCAAATGGAAAAAAAGTAAAAACATTTCCATACCTGGGCGGGTTGGCTTCGAGCTCCTGGAGCTTCTCCTCCAGCTTCCCCTGCAGCTCCTGCAACTCGTCGTACTCCTGCACAAACGGCAAGGTTTTGAACCTTGATGCATATTGCACACATACGACTGAATGTGCGAGACTGCATGAAAAGACACGCTGAGACCTTGAAGTGGTTTGTTGGGCAGAAGACAAATCCAGTAGACAAAAAGGCGATTTCTCTGCCCACCCCCCGGAAAAAAAGCACAGATGATAATAATACATCCTGCTAAGGCATTAAGCCACTTAAACATAGCCTGTCTGGTTGAGTTAGATAGCATTGCACGAACAGATTCCGGCCTGGGACATCCCTAAAATATCCCTTGCTACCAATTATAATCCTTCGGAAATTGAGTTGCACCTCAGAGGAGCAGCAGACAGTGCCCAACGCAGACAGGCGGGATGGAACGTAAAGCCACTTGAAGAGACGTTCGCTTCGAAAATTTGAGTGCTTGTCCGTTGAGCGGAAGGCTGGAAATTAAAGCCTTGGCTGAGACGTCTCAATGTCGCAAAGGGATCCATTGGAGTCATGGCTTTTCAAAAGCCATGGAGTGGACAAAAATTCCCAACAAAAAAACGGTGATATTTGACGTTATTCACAAAAAAAAGTTAGGGAATAGTTGTTATAACGTTGACCGAGAGTATCCTTTCCCAAATTGCAGCCTGTGCCATTTGGAAATTTCATGCTGCTCCATTGCTATGTCCAGCTTAACTCATTCACTGCCATGTGTAAACTGTGTCCACTCCCGCGCCAGGGTTTTTGTCATTTTCACTCAAACTGCAGGATTGCAGAATATTGACTTTTTGGACTACATAAACATACCATTCAGCGTTAGAAATTTTAGACTGTCTGCTTTCATCAGAAAAAAAGTTAATTGCCAAGTAATATGGGTCTGGAATTATCTGAGCTTGAAATCAGGATGGCTGTACAAAATACAATACAATACATACATATTTATTTATATAGGCTTTAACAGCAGCTGAAGCTGTAACAAAGCAATAACATGGAAAAAAGGCAAATGCTGTCCCCTTGTGGGAGGGAAAGACATTGCCAGAGGTCTGACCAGGGCTTTATCAGCACATCCCGCAAGAAAAAACAAAATCTGAACAAATTCGAGAATGGCGCTCCACGTCATGCTTTTCAATTTCCAAATAAAAGCGCAGATGCATATGTGGAACTGTAGCGGCTTGGAATTGAAGCGGATTTAGGTGGGACAGGAGATGTGAGACAATCTCTCTTTGTCAATGGATGCTACAGCTTCGTGTTTGCTTTCAACATTTAGCTTGTAGTAGATGTGCACATTCCACCACAACATCCCTAATCCACTGGTGAAAAGAACACTTTGATCCTCTCCTCTTTCACCTAGAACTGCTTCATGAAACAAAGAGGGTGCAGAAAAGTGCTTCAGAATGAATGACTGTGTCTTTGTGACAAGATGGTGCCGTGAGTGTGGCTGCCTTTCCAGCAGCGCCTGTATTTTGTTTTACTACTTCTCTTTCCTTTCATCTTATCTTCCTTTCATAACATTGCTGCTGTGAAATGTAAATTTCTCCAATGCAAGACCAATTAAGGCTAAACCAATCCAATCCAAATTTGGGAATGGCAGTGAATGAGTTAATGTTCAGTCGTTTTGCCTAACTGGCAGTTCTCTGAAAAGGATGCAATTTATGTACGGTGTTGTTGAATTCTGTTGCGTAAACTCACTTTGCAGAGCGATGTCAGGTCTCTGTGCTTGCTCTTCACCAGGAACTCTGCGGTGATGTCCCTGGGCGGTTTGACGTCAGTGGCCTCTTTGAACTGCTGATGGAGCTCCTTCACCCGCTCCTTGGTGGAGACCATCTTAAAAAAAAGCAAGGTAAAGCATCCAATTTCAATTCCTACTTGGAATTCCAATACTTTTTATGTGACAATTTTGGGGGGAGGGAGGGGGGGGGGCAAAGTTGCTCACCTTGTTGAGCAAATCTCTGAGTTCTTCTTGCGTCTTTACAATCTTGTTCCAGTGTTCTATCTGTTCATCTTTTACGTGCTTCTCCTGGAGCCTACACAGCAGATATTAATTCAATTTTGACCCCATCACAGACTTAACTGTACGCAAGATTAAATATGAGGACCGCTGGACTCACTGTATGACCACCTCCAGGGCTTGTCCCAGGGAGACGGGCTTGTTGTTGAGGAAGTTAAAGTCTAGCTGGTGACTGAGGAAGGAGGTGGCCTCCAGCAGTCTGTTGAACTCCTGCTCCACCATCTCGTCTTTTTCTTTTGGGACCTTGTATGCGCAAAAACAAAATGGCGAATGACTTTTGAAACTAACTTGTCAAGATAACTATTTGTAATCATCACGATGTCAAATGATTGACATACATAACATGCAAAGGCACAGCCACGCAAATTTCATGAAATGATTAAGTGATCAAAACACAAACCAAAAAAAAAAAAAAAAATGCGGAGCAGCAAAAACACTGAATGGAGATCATTTGAATATGGACATCTGTCAAGTCGAACTTCTGTCCAAGTTTCATTTGTCTTTTTAAAATAAATGACAAAAGGTGTGCCAATCGTTATCCATGATTGTTTATTATTACACTGGAAGTTTACTATAAAACTAAAGAAAAATCTATTCTAAACAGGAGAAGCCAGCAAAGTGAAAAAAAGAAATGGCCTTGCTTCCCCAATGATATTCAGCACAAAAAAAGAAGGAATGTGTAATGTAAGTAAACAAATACATACACTGGTGCACCGTTCACCCTTTGGTCGTTCAGCAGTTGGCGATATACGAGACAGAGTGGGATGGGGGATAGAAGAGAGAACATATCAAGTCAACAAAAGCAAAAACATGGACATTTTAAATCAATGCCACACCTCAAATTGAAGCTGCTGTTGTCCCTCCTCATTCAGATTCGCTCACAATTACTCAAGTATATTTATTTATATAGCGCAACAAATACTTTTATTTAAAGGGGCATATATAAAACTCTGTACTTTTTGGAAATTCTTTTGAACAGGGGCTGAATTTGAGGAAAAGTGCATATTTTTATACAGATGTTTTTTAATACATTTTTTTTATTGTGCGGGGAGTGATATGACGACAGAATCTAGTTCTTTGTGTGGCGTGCAACACAAAATTGTTGGTTTAGATTTACTTTTATTAGTCTCGCACTGAAGAAATTTACATTTCACAGCAGCAAAGTTATGAAAGGAAAGAAAGAACTAGAAAAACAAAATACAGGAGCGGCTGGAAAGGAATAAATAACTCATTAACTGCCAGACGCTGTGCAAAAATGTGCCCACTCCAGTGCCAGGATTTTTGTCTTTGTCACTCAAATTGCAGGACCCACAGAATATTGAAATTTAGGACTACATAAACATTCAATACAGCGTTAAAAACCTTAGACTCTCTGCTTTCATCAGAAAAAGAGTATTAATTCCTAAATGATGTGGATCAGGAGTTAAATGAGCTCGAAATGAGGGTGTCCAAAATAGAATACATATTGATTTATATAGCGCTTGAACAACAGCTGAAGCCGTAACAAAGCACTAAGATGGACAAAAGGCAAATGCTGCCCCCTCGTGGAAGACAAAAGGTCGGACCAGTGCTTTATCGACACCCCCCGCAAGAAAAAGCAAAACCGGAAAAAATTCGGGAATGGCGCTCCACATCACGCTTTTCAATTCCCAAATAAATTCGGGAATTGCAGCGAATGAGTTAAATGGAAAAAAAACATTGATCTTGATTTTAACCGTCAATCAAAACGGCACTCAACCTCTGCGTTGCAGAAAATATGACATGCTATGCCGTAAAAATTGCACGCAGCTATGTGCGATTTGATGCCGGTTTGCAGTTTGACAAGCTGCCTCTCACTTTTAAACTGCTCATACTCACGGCCTGTCCATTGGCTTCATACAGCGGACACTTTTGTTTGATCTTGGCCAGCTCCATATTAACCTGCTTACTGACCACAGCCATGGGATTCCCTCCTGAATAAGAGCAAATAAATAATTTCAAGACAACAGCAACCCCTAGCGGTTGATGAAAAAAAAGAAAATGGCTATCCAAGTTATCCATACCCAAGCCTGTCACAACCATGGCCCCAAGATCTGCCACATAGTTGCCCTTCCTAAATGTGGCCACCCTGCCTCCGACACGGTCCTACAAAGAAAAGTCCATCAGAAATAAAGAAATTCCAACAGTAAAATTCAAAATGGTCAAATTAGGAGTCCAAAGGACAATTGTGTGGCGCACAGACACCCACCCTGGCTTCCAAAACAGTGACGTCCATCCCAAAGCTTTGCAGTTGGCGGGCTGCAGCCAGGCCGGACACTCCTCCACCAATCACAATCACCTTCCCGGTTTTCTTGGCTGGAACAAAGCATGTCAACAATTCTTTAAAGGACAACCGACATCACGTTTTTGTTTCTTAACAGACATCAGAAAAATATTTTATAGCATCTAAAATACCCAAAACACGCAGTATGAAATTTTTATTCAAATGCAAAACACCAATAAAAATGACTTAAAGTGTCCAAAATCTACAAAAAAATGAACCCGGAAGTGGCCAGTTTCAGAAGGTCGCGCCCCCTTGTTTGTGATGTCACCACAAGACGTCTTGCCTTGCTGGAGAATCAAAACAATGGCTTCAGATTCAGAGAATATGCTTTCTTGTTACTCATCCAGTTATGAATATGATTCAAATAGTTCTGAGGAAGAAAGCATACATGTTTGCAATCAATTGAATAATTTATTGCGTGTCATTTTGAGGCATCAGGGGTGGGAAATGTCTCACCCAAAAAAGGCAGAAAATGGCGACAAAGGCTGATTAATTCCTTACATGGAGCTTTGTCGCCCTCTTCTGCCTCTTTTTGGTCCTACACAAAGTTTTCAGACCAAAGTACAACAAAATACATTGACATGATGGAAGGACTGCTACAATGTGTCCTTTTTTCGGTCAGGGGCGTTCCTTCAGTGACGTAGGGTGAGGACTTGTTACCAACTCAAAAACAAGACTTCCGGAATATTCAGCGCGAGTCTTAAAACGTAAAATATAGCTATATGCGGTGGAATCTTTGTAAAATACGCTCAGTAGAAGTCATTTGAAGACATTTTACAAATTATGGACACAACTTGTCCGGAGACGTCGGTTGTCCTTTAAACGAGCCGCCCCTGGAGGGAGTAAAGCTTAATGCTCATACCTCACGAATGTTTGTTACTTGGGGTAAGTCATCAGGGATACATCTGGGAAAGTTAAAAAAGGGGCCAGTTGGCACCTTTGTGTCTGAAAAGGGGGTCAAATTCTAAAATTGATATGCATATGAAATAAACCAAAATATATTCATTGGAGCATGATATTTTCGAATTGCAAATGAAAAAACATTATTTCACTAAAATCTATTTTTCTAATATCAACAATTTTAATCCAAGTCGAATAATGTATTCATACACAAAATAAACAAACACCTTCCATTTTATTTAGTTACTACACAATCAATCTGAAGGAAAACAAACACTTTTCAATTGCTGTTTAACAAAATTATTTCATTCGCTATTTTAACAGAAGTATGTCATATGTGATATGATCATATATATATGCGCTAATCGTAATAGACTTGCGTGGAGTTACACGGTTGCGCCAGTGGCTGTCAAAATGCGGAAATGGCGCGAGGGTGCGGCCCAGATGCATCCCTGAGTCATGTACAGTGGGACCTTGGCTTACGAACTTAATTGGTTCCCAGACAGTGTGTAAGGCGAAAAGTGTGTATCCCAAAAATTAATTTCCCATAGGAAACCATTAAAATGAGAATAATCCGTTCCCATAAAATGGAGTGTCCGGTTTCCTCAGCATTAAACACTTGATGAGGAACATAGGCTTCTTTCACCATCTTCAGGAATGATCCCTTGTCGGTGCCTTCTCTGTGATAATTGTATCTAGTTCTTCATCAATTGTGATCTGTTCAGCTGGGTTGATAGCTTTTTGCATCAAGTGTACAGATGGCTTGTGCGGATTATTTGTGGAGCCTGATTGATGGGATATTTTAACTGTTTTCTATCCATTTTCTCACTATTCTCACACTCTCACACCTGTTTTTTTGTTTCAAGCTCTGTCATCTGCCTTTCGTGTGTGTGTTTTCCTCACTCTCTTTCTGTCTGCCTATCTCTTTAATGTTTAACCCCCCCACTGCTGTGTTCTTGACCAATCACGTGGCTTTAACCGAAGACTGGGGGCGGGGAATAGAGGACAAAAACAGTGGCCACCATTCTCTTGTTAGAACGGGCTCGTTCGCGAACGACCCATCACTCAGCTCCATGTGTATCTCGAAAAATAGTTCATATCCCAAGGTAAAATTTTCATAGATGTAACAATGTTCGTGAACCGAAAAGTTCGTAAGCACTGTATTTGTTTTTTTTTTCTTTTTTCTAACAGGATTTTAAATACATCACTTTGTTCATTTTTTTATGCCATAGGTCAACTCACTTGGTAAAGGCTTGACCCGCTTGTAAATGCCAAAGTTGATAAGCCCGTGCCTTTCAAGGTAGCTGTGTATCCTGTGCACCAGTACAGCGTCACCTGAGCAGGAACCAAGAACATGATTTAACTCCTGAAGGATGAGTATACAATAATTTTTGTCATTTTTCATTCTGTCTGCTTCGGCTTTCCTTACTGTTGTATGGAGCTTCAAGCTGCTGTGCTGTTGTCTCAAACGTCAGCTGGATCTTTGGGTTGTCCAGCCACAGTTGGATCTTGTCGGGGATGAAACACAAATGTGAATATGAAGGCCTGAATGAGGAGCAGGCTTTTTGAAAAGGCTTAAAGGACAACCGACGTCACTTTTTTTGTTTCTTAACTGACATCAGAAAAACGTTTTATAGCATCTAATACCCAAAACACGCAGTATGATAATTTTTTTCAAATGCAAAACACCAATAAAATTGACTTAAAGTGTCCAAAATCTACAAAAAATTGAGCTGCGAATTGGGCATTTTCAGAAAGTCCCGCCCCCGGTTCGTGACGTCACGCCAAGACGTCTTGCATTGCTGGAGAATCAAAACAATGGCTTCAGATTCAGAGAATATGCTTTCTTGTTACACATACAGTTATGAATATGATTCAAATAGTTCTGAAGAGGAAAGCATACATGTTTGCAATTGATTCAAGAATTTATTTCGTGCCATTTTGAGGCAACATTGGGGGAAATGTCTCACCCAAAAAAAGAGGCACAAAATGGCGACCTCCTGTGGCCACATCCGTTTCCACAGGCTGATAAATTGCTTATATGGAGCTTGAACGCCCTCTTCTGGCGGCTTTTGGGTGCAACACAAGGTTGTCAGACCAAACAAGTACAGCAAAATACATTGACGTGATTGAAGGACCGCTACAATGTGTCTTTTTTTCGGTCAGGGGCGTTCCTTTAGTGACGTCACGTACGGACTTGTCACCAACTCAAAAACAAGACTTCCTGAATATTCAGCGCGAGTCTTAAAACGTAAAATACAGCTATATGCGTTGGAATCTTATTAAAATACGCTCAGTAGAAGTCATTTGAAGCCATTTTACAAATTATGGACACAACCTGTCCGGAGACGTCGGTTGTCCTTTAAGGGGTAGACTTACTGTGCGGTTGCGGATGTAGAGGAAGACCTTTTGGGTCTGCTGGGGACCGCTGATGATGTCGGGGAAGCATGCTGCTTCCTGGGATGTCATGCGGTCATGAGGGAGGCGACTCTGAAAAGCAGCGCCTTCCACACCTGATTATGGACATAGTTTGTTAATGCTTAGTGTCACAACAAAAACGACAGCACAGGAAAGCATGGGTGTTTTGTTGTTTTAAGTCCATCCAATCTCAAAACCGCTTATGTCTAAAACACCAATGATTGTTTGATCATTTTCTTCTTCTGTACGGCTGTACTGTAATTACAAAATGACATTTAAATTAAACCCCAAAGCTCAGAACAGTTGAAATAATAAACAATGCCTGGACAGTTAAATTACTTCCGCAAGAAAATGGAGATCCTTGGAAAACAAAGCATAGGCTCACCAGATGGTTCCTCGGGTTCACTGTCATTCTCTTCTTCCGGTGGAGGGGCTGGAGGCGGGATGACCTGCTTTCGTTCTTTCTCCGCCTTGGCGTTTCGTTCCTCCTCAGAGTAATATTCGTCCTCAGACAGATTGGCCAGGCTCTCGTCCATCTCGCGGTACTCCACCTGCAACAGTAGGCACAATAAAAGCATCATTAAAACCCGCATTTCTAAAACACGCCACAGGCATTGGACCATTCTCCCAGCATCGCCTCCCGTTAAAATTCTAAAATGTTTACCTTTTGCCGCTTGCGTCGACTCGTCCTGCGGACTTCTGCAGAGTCCGGGTCCAGCACGCCGGGGCCTCCTCCCCCCTGGTGAGGCAAAGGGGCTCCTCCTGACTCGCCGCTCGGGGACGACCTCTCCTTTTTCTTTATGTCCATGGGACCCGCAGATGACACCGAAGCAGCCGCTTGGGCATCAGAGCCCTGGGCTCTGTCACCTCCCGCCAACCCCGCTGAGGATGTAGAGCATGACGACGAGGAGCCGGCGTCTGATTTCTTACTTGACAACATGATGGAGGATGTTGGAGGCCTCTCCTGGGAAAAATGATCAACTAAGGAATTACAGGCTCAATTTGCAATGATAAAACACAGGAAAACGGTTGAACAGTGAACCCCTAACCATTCGTGAAATTCTGTTGGAACTATTTTTGGACAGATTTACCTATTCTGGTGCCAATACATATGTATAAGCCCCTTTTCTGTCACATTGACATCAACCACCATCTTATTGATGGCCAGCTTGACAGCAATGTGAAGGAAGATCTCAGTAGTAGGCAAGGCTCATTGTACGGTTGACCCTTAAAGAATGCAGGGGCGTAAACTTCTCAAGATGATGCAAAGAAACGTCCAGATGACTATAAGCAGTGGTGGAGTTTACAAGGTAAGATAAAGAGCCTTTTGTGATAACTGTATTTTGAAAATATGAATATTGATGAAAAAGTTAGGCAAAATGTTAACAAAATAGCTTTAAAGAAAGTCCTATGGAAATACATGCAGTATCCTTGTACATTTTTTTCATAACAATTTCTAAGTCATTTATTTTTCGCAGGCTTTGGGATACTTCTAAGCCACTGGAATCATCCCAAATTATTTTAAATAGCTCTGTCTTGACCAAATAACTCAGACAGAAATTTTAACAACTGTTTTGGTGCCACCATGAAAGGATTCGACCTTTGCCACTCAAATAATGTCGACTTTGCAGCATATTCTTCCATATTTTGTGTTTAAAATGCCAATGATTGCGATTTGCGTTGGTGAGGGTTCACTGTTTTGTAAAAAAAAAAAAAAAAAAAAAAAAAAAAAAACAATGATGATGACAACTTGTGACTCTGTGATCTGCTGGGGAAAAAAAAAAAAAAAAACACACCAGTGCTCGCGGTGACGTAAAAATAAGACTCTTAAGATCCTGTTAATTCTTGTGTTATAATATACTAATAACCAGCATATGGTGCCCCCAAACACGATCAAAAACAATCTGGATGAATTAAAAGGCGTTAATCGTGCGTGGGTGTCATGGTTTTATGAAAAAAGGGATGCTCTATGGTACAATAACAGTGTCTTTGCTTTACCCATTTCTCCGTGCACCTGGTTATATCCATTCAAACACTAAAGAGATGAGACAGGACCAGAATAATAGGGTTACGAAAAAAGAAGGCCTTTAACAAAACATTCATCAATTAACTAATATGCACAATGAAAAGAATTAGAGGTCATGATGAGCGTTTTATTTTTTAAGGCCCAACGATTTGAACCCCTTACCATCCATTGGAAACAATCGGGCTAGCGAGTGATCACTGCAAATAATAGCAGCCCGGCTACGTATTATGTTTGCTCATATAAACCTTCACTAGCACATTACTATTTCGGTAATTACAAGTTATTTCAAGCCTTACTAACATTAACTGAGCTCCAATGGCCCATTTTGCTCCATAAAGCCGAAAAGTAAGACATTCACATTTCCAAAATATTAGCAAGCTACATTAGCTGCTAACAATGAACCCCGGCGACCATTCCAGTCAGGGCAGGTGCGATTTGGAGAAAAAGAATACAATAACCTCGTTACATGTAACGCACATTACCAAGGACATATTAGTATTAAATTGAATAATAAATGGATGGGTTGATTATTTTAAATATAAATAATACCTCGCAATCCCCAGCAGATGTCAACACAAAGACCGCACAGTTCTTCGACCGTTTTTCGACGATGCTGAATGGCCGCTCGAAGGGTTGTCCGAGCGTTTGCAATCATGATTGGTTAAAAAATATGTCAGTCAAATCTAAAACCGGAAACGATGCCAATAGCAGAAATGGCTTTCTTTTCTTATTTATTTTTTTCCAACATGCGTCACGTTGCAATGTGCTTCCACAAAAAAAAATAAATAAATAAATAAATAAATAAATAAATAAATAAATAAATAAATAAATAAATAAATAATGCATTTAAATGAAAACAGACAAAATTAAAACACGCCAGAGGGCACGAGTAAACATTTAATGAAAAATAAAATAGGTCATGTTTTGGGAGATTTATTATGACAAGTAGCAGATATGTACTTCCAATTCTTCCTGAAAGACAAGCATTTTGCTTCTATTTTTTTTATCTCGAGACTAATCTCAGACGTCCCCTTCGGTGGCCTTCACGTCTGTCGTCATAACAGGGAAAACCACAGGCGGGGCTGGAGACTTGACTGAAGGTAAAGGTGAGCTGCTGTGTGGAAAACGCCAACTCCAAAAACTGTTATTTTTTCACTATTCTAGTCGTCGTTGTGTTAGGTGTAAGTACAAGTGAAAATTGGTAACATATAAACATTAAAGATCTATTCCTTCGTAGCGGTTGATTATCTGTGTGATCGAATTACATATGGGTCGGCTAATGCTTGGTGAAATTTCAGGAAGTAGTCGTTGTGTTGCGATATTTAATTCGAGAAATACACTTTTTTAAAGTAAATAAAACAAAATATATCCGAATGAAAACTTCCTCTGATTCAATAAGACTGCATCTGAATGCGCGTAGTGTAAAATAAAGACAATAGTCTGATCTTCGTTTTGTTTCACAGTGCCTCAAGAATGGTAAAGGAGGAGAATGAGTTGGTCAACCGGCCTGACAACACTGCCTTCACCCAACAGAGACTCCCAGCCTGGCAGCCCATGCTCTCAGCTGGCATAGTCATCCCCGGGTTTGTCCTCATTGGTCTGGCCTTCATCGGCATCGGCGTTGCCCTCTTGATCACCTCTCGCAACATCCAAGTACTGGAGGTAAAGGCTCACTTTTACCCCATAGACTCTCTGTAGGGTGTTCTGCATCCACTTTGGTTCCTTTGAAGAATAATTGTAGCCAAAATGAAATTGCAAATGTAATGAAACAGGTGATATTTTTTTCTGAATTTGTAATTTTCAACTCAAGTGCTTTAAAAGTCTAAATATATACTGTGAGACCTCGGCTTACGAACACCTTACCTTACGAACTTTTCGGTTTACGAACGTCAAATTTATGAAAATTAAACCTTGGAATACGCACTACTTTTCGTGATACACACCCACCATGGCTGGCGGAGTGATCTTCGGATCTGGCGGAGTGATCTTCGGATCTTCGGCGGAAGCACACGACCGAACAGCGCTTCAGCCGCCGCACCTTTCCACACCCCCTCTCTCTGAATTCACACGTCGATCGCCTCCGAGGAGCTTTTTGCAGATAATTTTACTATTAGGAAATGAATGCAAGATGATCCCCTAATAATCACCGCCGAGGAGAAGGACATCATTGAGAAACACGAACGAGGTTTGCGTTTGTGGCGTCACATGTGCACACCGCGGCTGTCATGTGAATCTCAGCCTGACACATCTCTCACGCTGTGTGTCACTTCCCTGAGAGTAACTTTCTACGACCATTCTACAAATAAATAGCCCGTTACCGTCCACCATTGCTAACATCCATCGCCTAAAAGCTTGACACAAAGGCGTTATTTAGTCGATGCTTTCACGTGACTAATGACACTGAAATTGTCACGTGCGAGTTGACAGCTGGGGCGGGGCCGCCGCTCGCGACTTCCGCCAGCTGAAGAAGACACTTCAATTTCATTTCATTTCAACGAGTCACTGTCACCTCAACAGTGACATGATTACGACGCCTCGCGCCTCGCTGTGTCTTGTGCTGGCAGGTCCAAGAGTTTGCTTTGCCCGAGGTGATTGTTAGTCGCGATCGAATAAGTTTGGTGCTTTCCGGGATCGCGAATGTGCTGGACGGATCCCCCCGCCCGCCTTCTTTTGTCACGTTTTATTCCGCGTCTGTGGAATCATCGGACTCGCGCCCTTTGTTGTAATAAAATCTCTTCCAGCACCTACGGGACTCGGAGTGGATGCAGATGACATCGAGGAGCTTGTTGCTGACCATAATGAGGTCCTCAACACAGAGGATTTGATTTGCCTTCAAGAGGACAAGCAGAAGTAGGCTATTCAGGAGTTGATGTGCAGGCTTTTATTGAACATTTCCATCCAGAAAAGGCTATGATAATCATCAAAATGATGAATGATAATGTGATGCCTCAGTTTCGTAAGATCTTACAAGTCAGAAAGCAACAGGTGTCAATTAAGAGCCATCAACGACCATCACAAATGTAAATAAAGTGACTTTATTATACAGTGCAGTGTATTTCTTTTATTACAATACAATAGCACATTTATTATACATAGAATAAGGTATGCTGTGTGTAGTTTTAAGGCTTATTTAGTTGAAAATTATATTTTATGGAGACCTGCGAACGGATTATTCTCATTTTAATGGTTTCCTATGGGAGTTTTATTTTTTGGGATACACACTTTTCGCCTTACACACTCTGTCTGGGAACCAATTAAGTTCGTAAGCCAAGGTCTCACTGTATTTCAATTCAAGTATTGTTTTACTGTTGCCAGGCTTGGAAACTAATATCAAACTGTTGATCTTTTAAAAGTGTTACTAATGTGGGTCATAAACATTGATTAAAAGTCTTCTTTGTTTTCTCTTTTTCCTGAAGCTTGACTACACTGGCACAGAGCAGAATTCGCCATGCTTTCAGTGCACGGACCCTGACAAGCGGGACTGTGTTTGCACTCTACAGTTTTCTATCAACAGCCTGTTTGAGGTAGGTATTCTACTGTAGATGTAAAACGCCTACATACCCGCAGCCTCGTTAAACGTTAGGTCTCTGTGATTAAAAAAAAAACCAAGTTTTAAACCATTTTCACCGTTATTATGGCCTAAAACTAAACCAATTTAGTGAAAAAATATTTACATGAAGGGGAAGAAAAAATATAGAATCATTGTTGCACAATTGTACACACCATGATAACAGGTCACATCATGTAAAATGAAAGTCACCGGATGTACCTGCCATCATTTAACGTTTCTCTAATTAACCCCAAATAAAGTAATACATGTAAAATGTACACAATACCTTGATGTAACGTCTTTCTCTGGATTTCTTAGCAGCCCTCATAAAGGCTGTTTCATCTATTGGATAAAGTGCAGCCAAAAAAAAGCTAATGAAAAAGCACTCAAATGTACACTATTCTTGTGTCTATGATGCCCCCAAATCTGAGCTCTCTTCAGGTGTCTTGTTATTTATGATGTCTGCGAGACATCCTCTGAAGTACATGTTGCAAAACCTAATTTAAAAAAAAAATCTAAATCTCGCTGAAAGTTAGCATGAAATGTAGTCATAGTCAAATCAACAACTTGGCAAAGTGCAAATTCTTTTTATTTTTGTCCAAGTGATTTCTGTACTCAGGTTGTAATCTTGCTACACGTGTTTGTGTGATGTTGTGATGTTTTCTCGGACAGGGGCCGGTGTTCTTTTATTACGGCTTGTCCAACTACTTCCAGAACTACAGGAGGTACGGTGTCTCCAGAGATGATGGCCAGCTTTATGGAGACTTGTCCTACTTCAAGGTGAGCTGAACACTGCCTGGTAGTTTACTAAAATCAAATCAGGACACAGATTCTTACCAGAGGGCTTTCAATTTCCTTCTCGCTATTTTCTGCATTATATGGCAATACAGTACATTATGTTTTTTATTCATCATCTGGGTCTTGATATTTTTCTGGTCTTTTCCAAAGGAACCCTTCGATCAGTGCGAGCCCTATCGATTTGACCGCAACAACCGCCCGATTGTGCCGTGTGGCTCGATAGCAAACAGCATGTTTAACGGTGTGTGTGTGTGTGTACTTTATCCTGAGCACCTTTTCTTTCTTGTGTCAAGAGATTCCTTCCTTCATTCCCATATTTCTTTTGTTTTTGGAAGACACATTCAGGCTGTTCCAAATTGTGAATAGCCAGCAGAGGGAGGTGCCTTTGGATGGGAAAGGGATTGCTTGGTGGACTGATTACAATATCAAGTTTAGAAACCCCACTATCACACCCCTGAGGAACGCATTCAATGGTAAGTAAAGTCTAATGTGTTCCTTTTTTTCTTTTTAATGTTTTTAAGTGTGGGTCACTTATCAGAATCATCTTTATTGGCCAAGTGTGTAGAACACACAAGGAATGTGTCTTCGGTAGAACACACTGCACTAGTATCATCATAAAAAAGACATGACAAATAAGTATGGGGGACACAAATAAAGTCTAATCTAACTGTAAGTGGTAAAAAATACACTAACAGTCGGTGCAGTTTGGTTACTGTTTAGAGAGTTAATGGCGAGGGGGAAGAAGCTGTTTCACTGTCTGCTGGATTTGGTGCACATTGATCGGTAGCGCCTGCCTGAGGCAAGTAGCTGGAAAAGGTGGTGTGCAGGGTGCAAAGGGTCCAGTAGGATTTTCCGCGCCCTTGTCTTGATACTTGCAGTTTGCAAGTCCTCAAGAGTGGGTAGGGCAGTGCCAATGATTTTTTTTTTCCGCCGTCCTATCTCTCTGTTGAAGTCGTATTTTGTCCATTTTTGTGGCGGCCCCGAACCAAACCGTGATGGAAGTACACATGATTGATTCGATGACTGCCGTGTAGAAATGTTGTAGCACCTCCTGTGGCAGGCCATGCTTCTTTCGCGGGCTCAGGAAGTACATCCTCTGTTGTGTTGGAGTTGGTGTTGACCTCCCACTTCATGTCCAACTCCAAATTACGCGGCAGTTAACAATGTGATTGCAATTAGCAAAGGGTTTTATGATGGAAGCAATTTGAGCCTGGAATGAATTCTTTCACATTCCATCATTTCTTTTTCAGCTCTGCCTTTCTCTCACAGCTCTCACATGACCCTAGAGAGGTTAAGCGCTGTCAAAAATGGCTGGATGATGACTAATTGTGTTTTTTATTGACTTATAGGCACAGCGAAGCCACTCTTTTGGCCCAGACCGGCTTATGAGCTGGACCCTTCTGACCCTGCCAACAATGGTTTCATCAACCAAGACTTCCTGGTGTGGATGCGAAGGGCAGCGCTGCCGGATTTCCGCAAACTTTACCGCCGCATCACCGAAGGGGACTACGCCAATGGCCTGCCAGCAGGAAACTACTCTCTAGAAATCTCTTACAGTATCCTTGCCTGTTTAACAGATCAGGAATTGTTGTTTATAATAATACATTTCATTTATAAGCGCTTTATGGACGATAGAGCGCCCAACAAAAGTCACATGTAGATAGAAGTTTAATACTTATTTTTCTACAAAAGTATGGTACAACAGTTTAATTAAAAATTAACATATCATTTAGGATCAAGTTTTTTGTACATTTTTATGGAAAACGCAAAACACAGGTGTGTGCCGTTGAAAATGTTAGCTTAACCTGTTTGACAGGTCGGGCAAGGCGCTGTTTTTACACATTCGGCATGAGTGCAATGGCGTGGGCTGATGAGTTTTTTATTTATTTATTTTCTAATTAATGTCAATAGACAAGGCATTTAAGTAAAACCGTCAAATTGAGCCTGAGTATCTAGAGAAAACCTATTCATACAAGGGAAGTAGAGTAGTTTAGAAACCCTAAATTTCTATTGTGAGGCAGCTTTAAAGTATGCAGTTCAAGCTTGCATAACTGATGGTTTTAAGTAAAATAGTACCTTCAGTCCCAAGCCCGGATAAATACAGAGGGTTGTGTCAGGAAGGGCATCCGACGTAAAAGCTTGGCCAAAACAAACATGCGGATCAAACCTCTAAAGATGGAGGGCACTGATTTGCTGTGGCGAGCCCTTGAAGGGAAAAGCCCAAAGGAAAAGAAGAGATATGGGATGAAATTCGTTCCATGACTTCTCCTAAAATGATTTTTTTTTCTTAATACGGCAAAATATAATTCTATTCTAATGTACTTTGTAAAAATATAGAGGAACACTATTATTCAATAGATTAACAGTTTATTAATCACAATGTAACGTAATCCAATTCGATGTTCCTTCGGGCGTGGCTGTCCTGGCACTATTTCAGTATCCATCCATTTTCCAGACAGCGTAATCCTCATGAGGGTCGTCGGGGTGCTAGACCCTATCCGAGCCATCTTTGAGTACCACGAATTGGTTGCCAGCCAATCACAGGGCACACAGCGACAAACAACCATTGACACTCAGGCCGTGGGACAATTTGGAGTGTTTAATCAGCCTGCCATGCATGTTTTTGGAATGTGGGAGGAAACCGGAGGACCCGCAGAAAACCCACGCGGGCCCGAGAAGAACATACAAATTCCACAAAGGGAGGCCGGACTGGGTCTTGAACTCACGGTTTGTGCACTGTGATGTCAGCGTGCTAACCACTCGGCTACCAGGCCGCCTCTATTGCAAACGAAAAGAAAAACTATTATTGTTCTACAACTTTCAGTGAATCAGGAAGAGACTATACTGGTAGTATTGTTTTCACGGAGGATAAATAATAGATGCTTGTGAATATTGGTTTTAGCATTACTGTAAACTGAGTGTTCCCTTTATTTCACATGTGGTGTGGGGGGTGTTGTTTGAAAAAGACAATCTTGGATGTCAGCTCATATTTAACTGTAAAATGTGTGCTGCGAAAAGAAGGCTTTTATTGTGTATCCCACTGTTGTTTTTTTTTCTTAACCATCATCTCCTTCCCAGACTACCCTGTGCTGAGCTTCAGCGGCAGAAAGATGGTGGTGTTCAGCAACGTGTCATGGATGGGGGGCAAGAACGAATTCCTGGGTATTGCCTACCTGGTGATTGGCACACTGTGCGTCGTAATGTCAGTGGTCATGCTCATCGTCTATGCCAAATTCAAGTTCCCAGAGGAGGACTGAGTAAAGCCACGTGGCGATAAGGGGTTCAGATGATGGATGAAATGATAGATTAACTTCAGAACTCTGTATTCAACAGGGTTTTGTCTCAGGGGTGGTTTGTTTTTTGCTGTGTTCTACTTTTTCTGTTGTACATCAACATTAACTACCATTTACACATTTATGGAATTACATTCGCACATTAACATTTAATATGGTAAATTGAATGCATTCAATTTACCAGGGAATTGAATTTTAATCAAGACTGTACAGTTTTTTTAAATGTCCATATTAAAATTTATGCATTGAAATAATGGAACGGTATTCTAAAGTTTGAACTTCCTGCATAGCTTCCCTTAAGACTAAATCTTTTTTAATATGATTGTTGCATGAAGCTTGTAACGCAATATTTTTATAACATATCACTGCCTCCAGGTTAATGTCACGTCATACATACTATGTCTTAATATGTCAAAATGTATGTTTTACATTGATAATAAAAACAATTTAACAAGCCGTGTTAATCCAAGGACCTTTGCATGATCTAAGTACATTTGTGCTATCAGGGTTTAATTCGAATTTTAAGTACTGATTTTTTTCTCAACGATTCAGTTTCCAAATGAATTGTTTAACATAAAAAAGTCCAAAATTCAATTGGAAAATTCTAAATTAAGTGTATTCATCTTAAAATGTAATAAATCAATGTCAGTAAGAGTATATTGATCTTAAAATTAAAAACTGTGTCAAACGTACGGTGTTTTATACAAGCATTTGATATACGTATTTCAAGGTCTAAAAATGTGATAGAATAAAAAAAATCTGATAACTCCTTTATACTGCAACACCTATATAAACGAGACATCTCCCCTCTTCCCCCTAGCGGTCAAACACGTCAACGAAAATAAACAATGTGTTTCTAATGCATTCTAGGTAATGTAGTTTTAATGACCAAACTTCAATGTCAATCTCTCCTTTTGGACCACAAGTACCATAATCCATCGCTCGAATAAATCTGACGTCCGACGTTTGCGATTTGACAGCGGCACCCAGTTTGTGACCCGAGACCAAATTCACAACAGGACGTGTTTCTATTGTTCGTCGTTCGGTGTTTACCGGTGGTCGCAGACCGCTTCACAAGATGTCAGACGGAGGCGGGGGCGAAGATAACAGCGGCTCCATGGAGGTATCGGCCGTTCACACGGTGGCGGACGCATCAGTGCTCCAGAAGCACATTCGCAAGCTTGTCCCGCTGCTCCTGGAAGATGGCGGCGAGGCCCCGGCCTCCCTTGAAACCTCCCTGGAGGAGAAGAGCACCGTAGAGCAAATGCGGAAATTCCTGGGCGACTCACAGGTCCATACTATCTTGGTGGAGAGAAGTGCGCTCAAAGGTAAAATCTCTTTGTCATTGGGCGGCTAAATTTGTTAGCCCGGCTTTAGCCAGTGGCACATCAATGTGCATCATTCTGTTCTTCCCTAAAACCCACTGCCACAGCAAGCTCTAAATTTGAGCCGAGTCTTTCGGTGGTGGTACAGAATTGAAAAGTTATAAATTTCAACCAAGATCATGTTTCTATGCGTTTTCAGTCCAGCTCATTCATATTGAAGAAACACGGCGCTGCACCGTTACTGTTAGCAGCCAATCTGCATCTATGAAAAGGTTTATTTGCACATTTTACCAGTATTTTTAAGAGTAATCTAAACCTGGAATTAAGTAGAAATCCATATACATTGTGAACAAAATACTGTGCTAAAATCATCAATACTGATTCAGTGCATGTTAATATGCCAAAAAGGGACTGACGTGTACTAAAAATGTCCAATGTCCTCCCCGTTTTCCATATCTGACTGCTGCATTGTACCAGATACAAATGACCAGAATCGTTATCTTGCTTCCTCGGAGCTTGCTAATGTTAGATCTCAAGAATCAGGTATGTTACAGCAGGGAGAGAGGGAAAACAGGGAAGGCATCGGACCCGAGGACCGAGTTAAGCAAAAGCCAACATTGTTATTGTTATTTTTATTATGTTTAGTTCCCGTATAAACAGCGAAATGGGTAACTGCACACGCAAACTACACCGTCGTTCTTTACTTGTGCAGTGTACATAATAAAAAACGAACCACGAAAGGCTAAATCATCACGTCTTTGATGAGAAAAAAAATCAAGACATGATTCATTATTGGAGTAGACAGTATTGAAAACCACGCATTAATTTCAGCTGTTAGATAATTTTCAGGAGTGTAAAGAACAATAATGAGTTAGAGGTTTTATCAAGCTCATTGATTTTGAATGGAAACTAATACTCCACTACTTTGAGTGTGTTTCGAAAAATACAATAATTTTCATGAAGAAAAATCACGATCCTTCATACGCCGTTGGCATTGTTCATCCTTGCTAATTTGACTGATCAAAAGATGATAACATTGATTGCTGCTTTCATCTGGTGGATAGTTGGTTGGGGACCACTTGCTCTAATGCACATACATGTTGTACAAAATATAAATAACAAGATTCCAATCATGTCATTTTCTGAGAGTTATGTAGTTATCATGTGAGTCAGCATGCATCAATGAAGACATTATTTTCAGTTTACTTCTGGCACGGTGGTCCTGAGCCTCAGAATAAAAGGCTATTGATAATGTCGTGTTTTTCCCAGAGGATGTTGGCGACGAAGGAGAGGAAGAGAAGGAGTGCATCACTTACAACATCAGCATCGACATACACTATGGACTCAAGTCCAACAGGTAAATCTGCGTTGAAAAGTCATCTTTTGTCTTGGTAATGGTAAAGCGAGCCTGAATAAAAGGCAAGGAGCTGTTTTTTTGACTGCATTTATTTAAATTCTTCAATTGACAGGAAATGGCTCTGGTCAACATGTCCACAGTTCACATCCATTTGCGCCCTCCCTCAAAACGTGTCACAATTCTAGCGTTGTGCTGTGTGTTAAAACAGAAATATTTTCGTCCGGTTGTTCGACCACACCGATGAGGTGATGGGGTCGATGCATTATCTTAAAAGGAGAAGCATTCACTAACATTTTGATTTTAGACATATTTGTGGACAATATTTGCTCACATAAACCCAAGCAGTGTCTATTCCCATTCATTCCTATGGAAAGTTTCACTCTTTAAAAATGCCAAAGAAGTCCTCTTTAACACACAAACACACTTGGCCCCTGCAGCTTGGCTCTTATCAAGAGGACGGGCGTCATTGATGCAGACAAACCCATATCGACCCAAGTCCGCGTCCTGACGCTGAGTGAGGATTCTCCCTACGAGACTCTCCACTCGTTCATCAGCAACGCCGTGGCTCCCTTTTTCAAGTCGTACATCCGTGAGTCCGGAAAGGCAGACAGGTAATGAATTCCACCTAACTCCATATCCTGACACTGTCTTGAATGTGCGCCGAGCTCATGCTTTCATTCCTCCGCAGAGACGGCGACAAAATGGCTCCTTCCGTAGAGAAGAAAATCGCAGAGCTGGAGATGGGCCTCTTGCATTTGCAACAGAACATCGAGATCCCTGAGATTAGTCTGCTCATCCATCCCATCATCACAAACATTGCCAAGCAGTGCTACGAGCGCGGCGAGAAACCCAAAGTTACCGACTTTGGAGATAAAGTGGAGGACCCCACCTTTTTGAACCAGCTCCAGTCTGGAGTCAACCGCTGGATCAGGGAGATTCAAAAAGTAAGAAGCATAATTGTATTTATTTTTTTGATCTATCTAATGATAGGAGGGGTTTTGTTCACAGTGTCACGTCATGCCCATACTCACATTTTGATGCCTCCTAAACTGAGCTCCCCTTATCCCTTTTCCTCTGCCGTCTGCTTCCAGGTGACAAAGCTGGACCGTGACCCAGCATCGGGCACAGCCATGCAGGAGATAAGTTTCTGGCTCAATCTGGAGCGGGCCCTCAACAGGATCCAGGAGAAGAGGGAGAGCCCGGAGGTTCTGCTCACACTTGATATTCTCAAGCATGGAAAACGTTTCCATGCAACTGTTAGTTTTGATACAGACACTGGTGAGTTGAAGAAGTTTGTCATTTCCCACATTTCAGCATGCTTGGTTTATTTGCATGACAACATTCTACACCAGGCACATCCATAGCGCTTGACAGGGGCACATAAATAAATACAGTGAGACCTCAACTTACAAACTTAATTGGTTCCTAGACAGAGTGTGGAAGGCGAAAAGTGTGTGTCTCAAAAAAGAAATTCCCATAGGAAACCATTAAAATGGGAATAATCCGTTTCCGGGTTTCCATAAAATATACTTTTCAACTAAATAAGCCTTAAAACTACACACAGCATACCTTATTCTATGTATAATAAATGTGCTATTGTATTTTTAATGAAAGAAATACACTGCATTGATCATAAAGTCACTTTATTTACATTTGTGATGTCATTGATGGCTTGATGGAATGGCGTTGGAGGTCGAAGGTCAAAGGGAATTGCTGTTTGAGAGGCACATTACATGAGGACTGTAATTAAAGAAATAAACTGTGCCTTAAAATAACGTTTTATTTACCTTTTTGATGGTCGTTTATGGCTTATGGAAGGAGAGTCACCTTCCATATGGACTGTTGGTAACTTAACCTCTGGTCCTGTTCAGTCGTGTGCTTCCGCCGAAGATCACTCTGCCAGCCGTGGTGGGTGTGTATTATGAAAATAGTGCTTATTATAAGGTTTATTTTCAGAAATTTGAAGTTTGTAAGACGAAAAGTTTGTAAGATAGGGTGTTTGTAAGTTGAGGTCTCACTGTAAATACATACATAAACACACGATTAAATTACCGTATTTTCTGCACTATAAGGCGCACCGAAAAGAAAAGATTTTCTTTCAAAAGCTGACCACGGGACTCATAATCCAGGGCGCCTTATGCATGGAACACGTTTTAGAATATGTCATTCGTTGAAGCCTTATATTTCAGAAAATACGGTAACTCATTCGCTGCCATTCCCGAATTTGTTCGGGTTTTGGTCTTTCTTGCGGGTGACAATAAAGCGCTGATGAGACCTCTGGCAATATTTTTCCTTCGACGAGGGGGAAGTATTTGCCTTTTGTCCATGTTAGCGCTTCATTACAGCTTCAGCTGCTACATAAATCGATATGTATTATCGTATTGTACAGCCACCCCCGTTTCAAGCTCAGATAACTTCAGACCTATATAATTTAGGAATTAACTATTTTTTTTCTGAAGAAAAAAGAGTCTAAGGTTTCTTACTCTGCATTGAATGTTTATGTCGTCATAAAACTCAATACAGACACTCCCAGAATCATGAACATTCGTGTTATGAACAACGGTACATACAAACATTTTTTGTAGGAACATATGTAGTATTCTCGCCAGTTGTACGTATACATATCTTTATAGAGCATGTATTTTATTAAATGTTTATTTTTCAGGACAAACCAATAAAAGATACTTATACAAGCCCTAAACATATTTATATAAACCTTAACCATACTTATATAAGCCTTAAACATACATTCCATACAAAATATAGCACTGAAGCAACATACCAACACATTCACCCTGTAATTTGAATGAAAATGACAAAAACCCTGGCACTGGAGTGGACACATTTTTTCACATTGTCTGCCAGTGAACGAGTTAAGCGTGAAATAGTATTTATAATGAATATCAATGGACCAATAAATGTTTCAAGCCAGCTGTTAATGCGTCGACAGTCTCAGCAGATCTTAGGAAATTTGCTCCGCAGTTGAGGAGCATAGAAACAGACTCGTGTTCCACATTTTTTTTCCTCTCTGCCGCACTTTAAATAGTCACATTTCTCCTCCTTTTGCAGGTCTGAAACACGCAGTAGAAACCGTCAATGACTACAATCCTCTAATGAAAGACTTCCCCCTCAATGACTTGCTGTCTGCCTCTGAGTTGGACAAGATCCGCCAGGCTCTCATGGCTATATTCACCCACCTGAAAAAGATCAGGAACACCAAGTACCCCATTCAGAGAGCCCTGCGTCTGGTCGAGGCCATCTCCAGGGATTTTAGCTCACAGCTGTTGAAGGTGTTGGGCACCAGAAAGCTCATGCATGTCGCCTACGAGGAATTTGAAAAGGTAAGCGTCGCACAGTTAAAGGACAACCGACGTCACTTTTTTGTTTTTTAACTAACACCAGAAAAACGTTTTATAGCATCTAAAATACCCAAAACATGCAGTATGATATTTTTATTCAAATGCAAAACACCAATAAAAATGCCTTAAAGTGTCCAAAATCTGCAAAAAATTGAGCTGCGAATGGGGCATTTTCAGAAAGTCCCGCCCCCTTTCGTGACGTCACGCCAAGACGTCTTGCATTGCTGGTGAATCAAAACAATGGCTTCAGATTCGGAGAATATGCTTTCTTGTTACACATCCAGTTAGGAATATGATTCAAATAGTCCTGATGAGCAAAGCATACATGTTTGCAATCGATGAAAGGATTTATTTGGGCCATTTTGAGGCAAACGGGCGGGGGGGGGGGATGTCTCAAAAAGAGGCAGAAAAATGGCTACCAGCACCGGTGAGGAATGAATCAGCTCGTTTCCACAGCTCTGATACATTCTTTCCATGGAGTTTGCCTCCCTCTGCTGGCGGCTTTTGGATGTAAGACATGGTTTAAAAAAAAACAGTACAGCAAAATACATTGACGTGATGGAAAGATGCTACAATGCGTCTTTTTTACGGTGAGGAGGCGGTCCTTTTTTGACGTCACGTACTGACTCGTCACCAACTCAAAAACAAGACTTCCTGAATGTTCAGCGCGAGTCTTAAAACGTAAAATATAGCTATATGCGGTGGAATCTTATTAAAATACGCCCAGTAGAAGTCATTTGAAGCCATTTTACAAATTATGGATACAACTTGTCCGGAGACGTCGGTTGTCCTTTAAGTGGTCAGTCTGTTCTCTTTGTTGTCTGTCTAAACGCCCTGACTCAAAATAGCGAGGGGTTCACTGCCTTAGCCCAGCTATGAATTGATTTTCTTTTTATTTGTTTTATAACGGCCTATAGAAACCACAAGTTGGGAGGAAAACATTTAAAATAGGGCCAGGTATTCCTTTTTGATTAATTTCTGGTGGTCTGTAACACTACAAAAATGAATCACAAAACAAAATTGACACTCAATGCTATTTTGGTTTATTTCAATCAGTTTTGTATATTTCAGCAATCTTGTAAAATCGAGCCCATCAATTTTAGAATTTGGCCCACTTTTTAGACACAAGGGGGCCAATTTCCCAGATATATCCTTGCTGTTCTTTCATTTTCACATTGACTATGCACAAGATTTCTTGAAGCATTGCCAACCAGTCTCTCCAAATTAACACCAGCAATACTCCACAAAATGGCGCTAAAGAATTCTTTTATTGTTTTGCACAGCAAATAATTGATAGAAACCAGTAGGCTGGAGTTTAGCATCTATTTTTCTGTTACAGGTGATGGTGGCCTGCTTTGAGGTGTTCCAGACCTGGGACGATGAGTATGAGAAACTCCAGGTGCTCCTGAGGGACATTGTGAAAAGGAAACGAGAAGAGAACCTAAAGATGGTTTGGCGCCTCAGCCCCGCTCATCGCAAGCTCCAGACGCGCCTTGATCACATGAGGCGCTTCAGAAGGCAGCACGAGCAGCTGAGGGCCGTCATTGTTCGCGTGCTGAGGCCTCAGGTAAGCATCCCGTGTCTCTGTTTTCTTTGCCATCGGTAAATTCTCTGAGGAGACTTAGTTTGCGTCTGTGTTTTTGTTTGGTTGGACATTGCAGGAACAATGAAGACATAAAAACATCACAACACTGACTCTTGGTCATAGTGTGAAGCATGTCTTTTAGTTTTGTAATATTTTTTGAGTTTTTAGTCCAGGAAAAAAAATCTGGATCTGAAGTAAACTCATTTATGCTCTTGATTTTCGAGGTTGTAGCTGCTCATTTTCTGCAATTTATCATATTTTCTGGTGTATAAGACGCAGCCAAAAGCCTTGATTTTCTTCCAAAGATGGCCCTATGCCTGATACGCAGGTGCGCCTTATATGTGAAGTCATATTGAGCCACAACGGCTCTCGCAACTACTGTTAGCAGCCAACGACTCCATTTTCCCCCTGTAAAAGAAGTCGTGCGTAACCCCAGCCTCTACTGTAGCGCCTTATAATGTGGTGTGACTTAAATATGGAAAACTTTTATCTATTTATATATGATATTTGGAAAACGTTTTTTCATTCATTGAAGGTGCACCTTATAGTGTGATGCACCTTATATGTGGAAAAGGTTTGAAAATACACAATTTACTGGGGTGCACCTCATACTTTGGTGCACCTTATACACTGCCGCTGCTCAACCGCAGAAAAAAAAAGTTCTTATCCCGTGACTGTAATGTGTCCTTGAGAGTTTTGAAAGGTGCTTAGAAATAAAATGTATTATTATTATTACACTGCTATTATTTTATGATTTCAGTGAATCGTAATTTAGTGAATCTGCGTGTTTCCAGATCTCTGCCGTGCCGCAGCATGCTCCAGGCGAGACTGTGGAGCCTCAGGATATGAAAGTAGCCGGAGTTCTCTTGGACGCGGCCGACGCCAATGCCATAGAGGAGGTCAACCTGGCTTACGAGAATGTCAAAGAGGTGGATGGCTTGGATGTGTCCAAGGAAGGCATGGAAGCTTGGGAAGCCGCCATGAAGCGATACGAAGAGCGCATTGACCGCGTGGAGACCCGAATTACCGCCCGTCTGCGCGACCAGCTGGGCACAGCCAAAAACGCAAACGAGATGTTCCGCATCTTCTCCCGCTTTAACGCGCTCTTTGTGCGTCCCCACATTCGTGGCGCCATCCGCGAGTACCAAACGCAGCTCATTCAGCGCGTGAAGGATGACATTGAATCACTACACGACAAGTTCAAGGTGCAATACCCGCAGAGCCAGGCGTGCAAGATGAGCCACGTGCGAGACCTACCTCCCGTTGCGGGATCCATCATCTGGGCCAAGCAGATCGACCGGCAGCTGACGGCTTACATGAAGCGAGTGGAGGATGTTCTTGGCAAGGGCTGGGAGAATCATGTGGAAGGACTCAAGCTGAAGCAGGATGGAGATAGCTTCAGGGCCAAGCTCAACACTCAAGAGATTTTTGACGACTGGGCGCGCAAGGTACCAATAGGGATGCATCTGTGCCACACCCTCGTGCCATTTACGCATGTTGACACCTACTGGCGCAACTTTGTAACTCCACTGCGCAGCACCGGCGCAAGTCTATTACGATTAGCGCATATTGCTACATGATCTGCGCCACACATGACATACTTCTGTTAAAATAGCTAAAGAAACAAATTTAGTTAAACAGCAATGAAAACATTGTTTTCCATCAGAAGTTTGAACCTGCCATCTTGCTTTCCCAATATCTAGCCAGAATCACCTTGCATTTGTTTCGGTGCTCTCCAAAGTAGTGCTAGAGGATATTTCTGGCTTTTCCCTGATCCGCCGGAAACTGCTGAAAGAGCACATCAAATATTCATTTACCCATGGTGCATTGCAGTATTTACATCGAACATGGTGGATGGTTGCAATATGACGCACGAGAACAGGACTAAAACCCTAAAAGACATTAAAAACAGGCAGCAAACAAGCATCTTTTTGTTTTCTAAGAAACAATTGAATAAGTCTGTGGAGGGTAGTGACAATTCGTTGCAGCAAACTGCTGTTAATGATTCGAATTTAGTGGCTAAGGGAATGATTTCAGAGCTGTTGCAGCACATTGGAAATCTAAGCAAATACATTTCTTTAAGTAGACACTAGTAAGAAATATTGTGCTCAGTCTTTTCTCTGTGTCTTCTCTGTAATTAAAAATAACACAGGATTGATTATGTAGTAAGTTAAGAAAATAGAAAATGTTTGTTTTACGCATGAATAAATTCTGAGTTGATTTATAGTCTATATATTAGAAAAATAGGGTTTATTCAAATAATGTTTTTTCATTTGCAATTTAGAAATGTCATGCTCCAATGAATGTATTTTGGTTTATTTCAATTAGTTTTGTATACTTTGACAATCTAGTGAAATCAGCCCCCATCAATTTTAGAATTTGGCCCTCTTTCCAGACACAAGACGAACTGGCCCCCTTTTTTAATTTCCCAAATGCATCCCTGTTGCTGTTTATTGAAGAAAAAAAATATCACTGGGGTTCCTACAGTATAAAGCTCGAGAGTGTAATCTAGAAACGTAACTTCTCCCTCGCCTTCACTCTCCTTGAAAACTGATAAAAATGTTTCAATGTGTGTAGATTAGATTTTAAAATTGAAACACTTCACCATGAAGTTTAATGCAAAAAATCATCAACAGCATGATTTTGTTGAGGTCGAGAAGTCAAGAATAAATGAGAATGTTATGTTATTGGGAAAATAAGCAGCATGACAGAAGTTTAATTAAGCTTGGGTGGGGGGTCTAATCTTCATGGTAGCTTCTTTCTAAATAGTATGTTCTCTATTTCTTCTATGTCTCGTGTCAGGTGCAGCAACGTAACCTTGGAGTGTCTGGCCGCATATTCACCATCGAAAGCACCCGAGCCAGAGGTCGCACGGGAAATATGCTCAAACTCAAAGTCAACTTCCTCCCGGAGATCATCACCCTCTCCAAGGAAGTGCGCAATATGAAGTGGCTGAGCTTCCGTGTGCCACTGGCCATCGTCAACAAGGCCCACTTAGCCAACCAAGCATACCCGTTCGCCATTTCTCTGATCGAAAGCGTGCGCACATACGAGCGTACTTGTGAGAAGGTGGAGGAGAGGTCCTCTATCTCTCTTCTCGTGGCCGGCCTAAAGAAAGAAGTCCAGGCTCTTATTACAGAGGGTATCGCTCTGTTGTGGGATTCCTACAAGCTCGATCCTTATGTTCAAAGACTAGCTGAGACAGTCTTCAACTTCCAGGAAAAGGTCAGCACAGAAAAGATGGTCCCCAAAAAGAGGTTAATGAAAAAAATAGATTGAGTGTTGAGAACATGATGTGGTGTTTCCAGGTGGATGACCTTTTGCTAATTGAGGAGAAAATCGATCTGGAAGTCCGCTCTCTGGACACTTGCATGTTTGAACACAAGACCTTCTCAGAAATTCTCAATCGGGTCCAAAAAGCTGTCGATGACCTCAACTTGCACTCTTATTCCAACTTGCCCATCTGGGTCAACAAGCTCGACATTGAGGTAGGTTAAAAGCAGATGCTCCAGACTCCCAAAAGTGGGACCACTTAGAGTTCTCCTGCAAAATTTAATGTCATGTGGATCATAGTTTTCATTCTTTAAAATCATTTCATTTTCTGTCATCCTGATAAGAGTCATCAGTGAGCTGAAGTTTATCCTAGCTAACTTTGGGCGAGTTGCGGGGTACACATTAGACAAGTTATCAGTAAATCACATTTGCATTCTTTTGGTGTGTTTGGTCTTCCATGAACTTTGTTTTTGGAACGTGGAACTGAATCAGAGTACCCGGACAAAACCCATTCAAATACATGGAGAATATACAAACCAGCAGATAATGGTGCGTTTCTGATTTATTTTTTTTTCACTCCTCAATGTATTTTTTTTTTTTTTGTTTGTTTGTTTTTTTTGTTAGATTGAGCGTATCCTTGGAGTACGTCTGCAGGCCGGACTCAGGGCCTGGACGCAGGTTCTACGTGGCCAAGTTGAGGATAAAGCCGATGTCGACATGGACACAGAAGCTCCTCAAGTGAGCCACAAACCAGGGGGTGAACCCAAAATCAAGGTCAGCCAGCGTCATGGATAATCTATTCAATTAAAAAAATAGCTGGGATCACCGTTATTCAATAACCCCAAACACTTTCTTTCTTCAGAACGTTATCCACGAGCTCAGGATCACCAACCAGGTCATCTACCTGAATCCACCCATTGAAGACTGTCGCTACAAGCTCTACCAAGAGATGTTCTCTTGGAAGATGGTCATCCTTTCACTTCCCAGGATCCAGAGTCAGAGATACCAGGTAGGGAACATTATAGTCCGTTGCTTTATGACACAACTGAGACAAGCCAAGCTACCACATTATTAATTGAACACATCTTCACCAGGTTGGGGTCCATTATGAGTTATCAGAGGAGGAGAAATTCTACCGTAATGCTCTGACCAGGATGCCTGATGGGCCTGCTGCCTTAGAGGAGGCCTACATTGCAGTGGAAGACATAGTCGGCGAGGTGGAGCAGTATGTGAAGGTATGTATCGCGGCGCTTGATTTAACACGTGACGTCCAACAACTTTTATTCACTTTTCCATATTGTCTTTGTCCATCCAGGTGTGGCTGCAGTACCAGTGCTTGTGGGACATGCAGGCTGAGAACATCTACAACCGTCTGGGAGAGGATCTCACTAAGTGGCAAGCACTTCTCGTTCAGATCCGAAAAGCCCGCAGAACCTTTGACAATGCAGAGACAAGAAAAGAGTTTGGACCGGCGGTCATTGACTATGGAAAAGTAAGGAGCACTTTTTGTTGACTAATTTCATGGATACATACAGATACTATACATATGACTTCTTGCCAAAATATAATATGCTTTCACTCATTCACTGCCAGACGATGTGCAAAAATGTGTCCACTCCAGTGCAAGGGATGAAAAGGTTTCTTCACCTGTACGTCATCTGTACTTCTTTGAAGGTGTCGGACGTTTTGCTTCCCATCCGAGAAGCTTCGTCAGCAAACTAAAGTCTTACTGGTAGTTTCGGCCCGATATATATATTTATATATATATCCCTACTGTCCAGACATGGCGGTGCCGGACTCTGCTATGATAGGACTGACCAGTGCCAGGGTTTTTATTATTTTCACTGAAATTGCAGGGCCCACAAGTATTGAGTTTTAGGACTACATAAACATTCAATACAGCATTACAAACCTTAGACTCTCTTCTTTCATCAGAAAAAAAGAGTTAATTCATAAGTTATACGGGTCTGGAGATATTTGAGCTTGAAATGGGGGCAGTTGTACAAAATCTAATACATATTGATTTATAAAGCGCTTCAATGACAGCTGAAGCTGTAACAAAGCGCTAACATGGACAAATATTGCCCCCTCGGGGAAGGGAGAAAATATTGCCAGAGGTCTGACCAGCTCTTTATCGGCATTCTGCAAGAAAAAAAAAAAAACCCGAACAAAATCGGGAATGGCACTCCACGTCGCACTTTTCATTTCCTGAATAAATTCGGGAATGGCAGCAAATCTGTCAACCTTTTTTTTTTAATCCTTCACAGGTACAGTCAAAGGTGAATTTGAAGTATGACTCTTGGCACAAAGAGGTCCTCAGCAAGTTTGGCCAGATGCTGGGTCAGAACATGCAAGACTTTCATGCCCAAATCTCCAAGGTAAACTATGACGACATCCTTTTTTTTTGGAGGTCTATCACAGATTTTATACGATTAATATAATATTATTTTAGTCCCGTCAAGACCTGGAGCAACATTCCGTGGACACAGCGAGCACGTCGGATGCTGTCAACTTCATCACATATGTCCAGACTCTGAAGCGCAAAATAAAACAATTTGAGAAGAATGTGGATGTGAGTAGACATTTAAACACACATTTCTTTCACAACAAGACTAGTGAAGGGTGGTTTTGATTGACATGTTCTCTTTCTTAGTTATTCCGTAATGGGCAGCGGTTGTTAGAAAAGCAAAGATTCCAGTTCCCTCCATCGTGGCTCTACATCGATAACATTGAGGGAGAATGGGGCGCCTTCAGTGACATCATGAAGCGCAAGGACACAGCTATCCAGCAACAAGTGGCTAACCTACAGATGAAGATCGTGCAGGAGGACAAAGCCGTAGAAAACCGCACCACCGATCTGCTCAATGAATGGGAGAAGACAAAACCAGTTGCTGTAAGATGACATTGGGCATTAGGTTTAAAATCAACTGTGAAAGAACAGCGAACGTGATGCTCTAAAAATAAATTTTCATCAGGGTAATCTACGTCCCGAAGAGGCTATTCAGTCTCTAACCATCTACGAAGGCAACTTTGGTCGTCTGAAGGTTGAAAGAGAAAAATGCGCCCGTGCCAAAGAGGCCCTGGAGCTCACTGACACCGGCCTGCTTAGTGGCAGTGAGGAGAGAGTTCAGGTAAGACTTCATAATTGCCCAAAAAAATCTCTACATCTCCATTTCTATTAGCGGTGACCAATTAAATAATTCTTTCCAATTTTTAGGTTGCACTGGAGGAATTGCATGACCTGAAAGAGGTGTGGTCTGAGCTTTCCAAAGTGTGGGAGCAGATTGACCAGATGAAGGAGCAGCCCTGGGTGTCCGTGCAACCTCGCAAGGTTAACAAAATCATTCTGAAGTACAAAGCCGTGTTATATTTATTATTCAAATGCTCACATATCCGTTTTTTGTGTCATTACAGCTCCGTCAAAATCTAGATGCTCTACTGAACCAGCTGAAGAACTTCCAAGCAAGGCTAAGACAGTATGCTTCCTACGAGTACGTCCAGAGGCTGATTAAAGGATATCTGAAGGTTATGCCGACTCTTTTACCCTCAATATACAGTTATGTTATAACAAAACGGCCTTGTTAAATTGTAAGCCTTATTTCGTTGCTTTTAACAGGTCAACATGTTGGTGATTGAGCTGAAGTCAGAAGCACTGAAGGACCGTCACTGGAAGCAGCTGATGAAGCGTCTGCATGTAAACTGGGTGCTGTCGGAATTGACCCTGGGTCATATCTGGGACGTGGACCTGCAGAAAAATGAGATGGTCGTGAAAGACGTACTCCTGGTTGCGCAGGGCGAGATGGCTCTTGAGGAGTTTCTCAAACAGGTGGGCTCACAACAGGCAGTGGTTCATTACATTTCAGGTTTGTGGTGTTTTTTTTGTGGGTGGCCAATAAGTCTTGGTTGGTCTTCAGATTCGCGAGGTGTGGAACTCCTACGAGCTGGATTTGGTGAATTATCAGAATAAGTGTCGATTGATCAGAGGATGGGATGACCTCTTTAACAAAGTCAAAGAGCATATCAATAGTGTGTCTGCAATGAAGTTGTCGCCGTATTACAAGGTAAGCAGAATTTACGGAAGATTTGAATGCATTCATTGCCTGCAAAACTGCAATTCTAATGTGTACATTTTTTTGCGAAGGTTTTTGAGGAAGATGCTCTGAGTTGGGAAGACAAACTGAATCGCATTATGGCTCTCTTTGACGTCTGGATCGATGTCCAGCGTCGATGGGTTTACCTGGAGGGCATCTTCACGGGCAGTGCCGACATCAAACATCTGCTACCCGTTGAAACGCAGAGATTCCAGAGGTGAACGAAGAACTCCCTTTCCTACTAGAAGTCGACACCTGCAGTGTAACTTGACACAAAATGATTTATTTTATAGTATCAGCACAGAGTTCTTGGCTCTGATGAAGAAAGTTACCAAATCTCCACTGGTGATGGATGTGTTGAACATACAAGGGGTGCAGAGATCCCTGGAGAGGCTGGCTGACCTTCTTGGAAAAATCCAGAAAGCCCTGGGAGAATACTTGGAGAGGGAAAGATCCTCATTTCCAAGGTAACCCCCGCCTGCTCATTAGAAATAAAATCTGTAATCCAGCCTACCCGCCTTCAGGCCTATACATTTTATGAAATGGACAAAAATATCATATTTAATTCTTTAAACTTAAAAAGGCTCATATGTAAATGTATTATTAATGACTTAGTTATATATTTATTAAAATCTCTAATGTGTTGAACATAAATATGTTACATCATTCCCTAAGGTAACACATTACCTTTCAATAGACTTGTTCAACCTTAACTCCTTCCCCGGCAGAAACAAATACATGAAGAATGAAGAATGCATGACTCTCTGGGTCTTTGTGTTGTCATATTATTTGTTATTTAGGTTGTTTTTTTTTTTAACTTTGTTACTTCCAGGTTGGGTGAACGCTGGCGCATGTGGCTTCCGCTGCTCACCCGCAGAAAAAAATGTCCTGTGACTGTAAAGTGTCCTTGAGAGTTTTGAAAGGCGCTTATAAATGAAATGTATTATTATTATTATTATACATGCATACATACACGTTGTCGTATAATGTTCTGCTTTTAGTCATAGACGAGTATACTTGTCAAAACGTTACCTTTGAAAACCAGCTACATTCGTATATACTAGTTGATTTTAAACATCTTTGAGCCAGTCTACGTTTGAAACGAGTATTCTCGTGATAGAGCTGTGGGATTGCAAAGACATTGTTACAAGGCTACTCAGACAGCCGTCGTTGTAATGGTGTTGTTCGCATCCACATTTTCATTCATTTTTTTTTTTTTTTAGCATTTTTCAAGTGTTACACCCCAAATGTCTAGTTCAGCGAATGATAGTGAATATGAACCTTACCTCAGAAGCTTGAATACTTCTGATAACTCTGCCAGTTTATCGGACAATGACTATTTCTTGACAAGTGGGGAGCTTGAAGAAGCCTCGAGCTGTCAGAAGAGCATATCCTTTCACAGAAAACATGGAATAACATTTGATGAAAACTCAACCGGGTCCATTTGAATTATTCAGTCTTGTTATTGTTAAAAGGATTATTGACTGTGGACTGGTAGAGACTAATTGTTTTGCTGAACAAACTGTGCAGGATTTGCGAACTGTTTTCATAGCCAGCATCAACAATAGCATATAGAACATACATTTAAAAAATGACTCTGAAAAAGGAAAGTTTTTCACACCAAAAAATAAATGTTAGGGAAGGGTTTAATATTGCCCATTAAGATATTTTCATATCTCTTTATATGGAGATGGTGGTGTTTCCATTGATCACAACTGGTATAAAAGGTCGAGGTAATTTTGTCACTGGTATTCAATATGTGCGGAGAGAATGCATTTCAGCTAGCTGCCCACGCATGCGCCAGACCAACAGTCTTAAAACTTGCATTCTTAGGCCTTGGAATAAGCAACCAAACAGGTTATGTGGATTTCAACATTTATAATAATACATTTCATTTCTAAGCGCCTTTCAAAACTCTCAAGGTCACTTTACAGTCACAGGATAAGTTTTTCTGTGGGTGAGCAGCGGCAGCCACACGCGCCAGCATTCACTCAACCAGAAATAACTAATAGATGGAAAGTTAGCTAGCTAATAGATAGCGAGATAGCTATACAGCAATATAAGTAACAGGAAGTAGCTCAAATTGATAGAAAGCTAGCTAACTAAGAGATAGCTAACTAGACAACTAGCTATCTACATAGCAATCAGGTGATCACAATTGGTTTGTATGCAGGGTCGGATGTTGAGATTGTGAAGGAGCTTTCATATCCTGACGGTTTGGCTAATGTTAGCTTAAATAATAATAATCATAATCCATGACATTTTAAGCGCCTTTCAAAGCTCTCAAGGACACTTTACAGTCACAGACAAGCATAGGTACTATAATCAATAAAATACAAATCACAAAGCAACCTACTTTAGCTTCCAGGCTAGCAAATGTTCGCAGGTAACACAAATAAATGTATAAATAAATAAATAAATAAATAAATTTGTTGCAGTTCCATTTCGATCCTTCAGATGTCATAAGCAACCTTCCAAACTGTTATCGCCTGTCCAAAAAATAAATCAAGCAGAAGCAATCTGTATGCTAAAATTAACGTTAAGAACAAAGCATTATGCTTCGCTTGTGTGGGTGCACCTTCATCATAGAAAGGGAGACACACATGACTCCTTTTGTAAAATGAGGTCAGCCGGTTGTCCAGTGACTTTGCATTGATTGGCGCAGTGACGGCCGTGTAAACAGTTTGGCAATTGGGAAATCTGATTCACAGTACGAAATCAGTGTCAGCACTGATATTTCTTCTCCCTTTTAGTCAGTTCTTCTTTCTTTCAGTTAATGTGACAAAATAAACATGCTTGCACTGCAATCATTGATGCTACCTGCGTTTCCACATCTTGCATTTAGACAACGGCCTAAACTTGAAATACTTTGGTGATGAGGTGGCCAAAAAGTTGTAAATTATATCAATTTTAGATCACACAGAATTGTGGACTGAGAATATTAATGCTAATACAGGTTTGACAATATTCATACCTAATGCTATGTCGTCCTTCTTTCGACAGAATAGTATTTAAGACTGAATGAGCAGCCACCTCTATTTGTTGCAGCAAAGTGCCACATTTTGCTACAAATTTCCCTGCCACGAACCAGAAGGTGTAATTTACAGAACTGATCCTCAAACAAAAAATAATTTCAAACATATGTCTTTGAAACTGCTTATTTCAGATTCTACTTTGTGGGAGATGAGGACCTGCTGGAGATCATTGGCAACAGCAAGAATGTGGCCAAACTGCAGAAGCACTTTAAAAAGATGTTCGCCGGCGTCTCCAGTATCTTGCTCAATGACGACAACACAGAGGTGTTGGGCATATCATCCCGAGAGGGCGAGGAAGTCGTCTACAAGACGCCCGTCTCCATCACGCAGCACCCAAAGATAAACGAGTGGCTCACATTGGTAGAGAAGGAGATGAGGGTGACTTTGGCTAAGCTGCTAGCGGAGTCAGTAACGGAAGTCACGGGCTTCAACAAGGGCACCGCTGTCGACCTGAACCAGTACATCAACTGGATTGATCGTTATCAGGTTGGATTAATGCTGTTCATGTCTCTTGTTTTGAGTATCTGTAAAATGCAGGGTTGGTGGTTAAGGTCTTAAAATATTCACACATAAGTAGGATTTTTACTAACTTATTTTAACCTCTCCGTCTTTGCTCTCCACAGGCCCAGCTAGTGGTGCTGTCCACCCAAATCGCCTGGTCAGAAAACATCGAGTCTGCCTTGATTACAGTCTCCGGCGGTGGAGACATGAGCCCCGTTCATGGGGTGCTGTCAAACGTGGAGGCCACGCTCAACGTTCTAGCTGACACTGTGTTGATGGAGCAACCTCCGCTTCGCAGGAGGAAACTAGAACACTTGGTCAGGGGAAAAAAACATTTTCTTTTTTACTATTGTTCAGTTGAAGTGGAAAAGCTTGTTTTACAGAAGTTGTAGCTCTAGTTCCATATTTAACTATACTTTTTATTTAAGTTAATTCAATTTAGTTATTTATTTTCAGTCGTATTAGCACCGAGCAAGTCAGGACAAATACTTGGACTTCAGGTTAGTGTGCAATGAAAGATAAATAGCAAATGACCAGGAATTGCAGAAAAGAATATAAAAAAAACTCAATGAAATAAACCAAAATTCATTCATTAGAGCATGCCATTTCTAAATTGCAAATGAAAAATCATGATTTGAGTAAAATATGTTTCTAATATTAAAAAAAGTACTTCAATTACAATTAAAGAAAGTATTTCAATTACCGTATTTTCCATATATAAGGACTATAAGATGCACATTCAATGAATGAAAAAAAATGTTTTCCAAATATAATACATAAATATACAAAGGTTTTCCAAATATAAGGCACACCACAGTATCAGGCGTTACAGTGGAGGCATGGGTTACGCACAACTTCTTCTCCAGGGGGAAATGGAGTGCGTGGCTGCTTATAGTAGTTGCGAGACCTGTTTTGGCTCAATAATACTTCACGTATAAGTCGCACAGGCGTATAAGATGCCTGGTCATCTTTTGAAGTAAATGAAGAATTTTGGGTGCACCTTATATATTGCAAAATACGGTCTTTTTCTGCTCTGAAAAGGGTGAAACAAGAAAACATTTTTAAGAGTGCTGGACCATATTATTTCAATGGAGTTCACTGACCAAATTCAACTCATAAATCAAGGAACCACTGTGCTAAAGTTAACGTCTAACATCTGTTTATTAATTTTTTTCTTTTTCCCTGTCCCCTAAATCAGATCACAGAGTTGGTGCACCAACGTGATGTAACTAGGACTTTGATCAAGAACAAAATAGACAACCCCAAGTCCTTCGAGTGGCTCAGTCAAATGCGCTTCTACTTCGACCCGAAGCAGACGGATGTGCTGCAGCAGCTATCCATCCAGATGGCTAATGCCAAATTCAACTACGGCTTTGAATATTTGGGCGTCCAGGATAAGCTCGTCCAGACGCCACTGACCGACCGCTGCTACCTGACCATGACTCAAGCACTGGAGGCTCGCCTCGGAGGGTCACCATTTGGTAAGTTTGCTTTTTGATTGCCGATTTGCATTTGTTAAAAACTGACATTCAATTCATCTCAATAATTCTTTGTTTTTCAAGGTCCCGCTGGCACAGGGAAGACTGAGTCTGTGAAAGCTTTGGGTCATCAGCTTGGACGCTTTGTCTTGGTCTTCAATTGCGATGAGACTTTTGATTTTCAGGTACATCACTTTTTTTTGTCTTTTTCTCAGATTGTTAGACACAATATCCAAAACCATGCTGTGCTGAAATGCCGTTATTCATCTCTACGCTACTCTCATCTGGGCTCATACGTGTATTTTACCCTCTGTTTTTGTACAACTTTTATTCTGGTTGTTCGGGCCCTGCTTAATCGAGCCCCAATGAAAAGAACAAAAATTACGATTTTTAGCTTTTGTGACGTTATGAGTATTAATTCATTTTTGGGAAAGCAGGAAACATGGCTTAGTTGTTTTCTGCAAAGTATGAATACATGTATAAATATATACATATATAATATTTTCTAAATGTGTACCTTTTTGTTTTCTTTCCTTCCCTTTAGGCCATGGGTCGTATCTTTGTGGGACTGTGTCAAGTTGGCGCTTGGGGTTGTTTTGATGAGTTCAATCGTCTGGAGGAGAGAATGCTTTCTGCCGTCTCCCAGCAAGTCCAGTACATCCAAGTGGCCTTGAGGGAACACAGCAACCCCAACAGAGACAGAAGTATGGAAACATCCAATATCCATAACAAAGATTGATGGGGGGTCATCTTCAAAGTGAACTGCACTAAAGTGTTTCTCTTGTCATCCCTTCAGGTGTGCCTGTCACCACAGAGCTTTTGAACAAGCAGGTAAAGGTGAGCCCGGACATGGCCATCTTCATCACTATGAACCCTGGGTACGCAGGCCGATCCAACCTGCCTGACAACTTGAAGAAGCTCTTCCGCAGCTTGGCCATGACCAAGCCGGACCGCCAGCTCATCGCCCAGGTCATGCTCTACTCTCAAGGCTTCCGCACAGCCGAGATCCTCGCCAAGAAGATCGTACCCTTCTTTAAGTGAGAAAAAGGATCCTGAAATTGCTTTCCAGAGACCTTGGTTATTGATCTTCTCTTGCTTTTTAGGCTGTGTGACGAGCAGTTGTCATCCCAGAGTCACTACGATTTTGGCCTCCGAGCTCTGAAGAGTGTGCTCATAAGCGCTGGTAACGTGAAGCGTGAACGCATCCAGAAGATCAAAAGGGAGAAGCTTGAACGCGGTGAGGTCGTTGACGAGAATGAGATTGCAGAGAACCTCCCTGAGCAAGAGGTGAGCCGCTTGATTTTTATTTATTTATTTATTTTATTTTTTGTTCATTTTCCCCAGATAAAGTAACTGTGCTCTAAAGTGTTGGAATGTTTATTTAAATGTGCCCATCAATCAGTTCCTCGTGTAATTTTCCCAGTCCTTATTCATCACAAATTTGTAAAGGGTATATGAAAAATTGGGTCACTGTTAAACTTTAAAGGTTAATTCAACCACCATATGTTCTTGACAAGAATATGTTCTATGCAGTTCCACTAGGCCAAACATAATATTCTGTTTAATATCGCATCAGTTGAAAATGAGTGAAGCAGGAAAATCTAACTGTTTTTGTCAGAAAATGGATGAACCGTAAGATGGCTAAAAGCGGTTAGATTGTGTTGCTTAACTCATATTGCTCAAACGCGATTCAAATCAGAATGCAATTTTTTGACTCATGAAGGTACATAGAGCATTATGAAGAAAATGTTGGGGTTGACCTCCCCTTCCAATTAAAGCCTGTTTGTGTTCCCTGAATAACATGTGAACCCAGACCTAATATCATTCTGCCATTTTCCTTTTTTGTTATAGATTCTGATTCAGAGTGTGTGTGAGACCATGGTGCCCAAGCTGGTGGCCGAGGACATTCCTCTTCTGTTCAGCTTGCTCTCTGACGTCTTCCCTGGCGTGCAGTACATGCGTGGCGAAATGACTGCACTGAGGGAAGAGCTGAAGAAGGTCTGCAAGGAGATGTACCTCACTTATGGAGATGGTGACGACGTGGGCAGCATGTGGGTGGAGAAGGTGAGCACAAAAGAAAGCATCCCTTATTAACCACTTATGAAGCAGCATGAGTTGGAAGGTGCCTTATTCATAATGCACATTTCATCTTATTTTAAGCCACTATAAAGTTTAAACATTAACTACTGTTAGTGTTCAAAAATATTACAATAATAAACTGGTGAATGATGAAATTGAAATATATGGCATTGTATTTCAGGTCATTGATTATGCAGATTTCAAACATTGAATTCAGAGATTTTTTTTACACATGACCAATCAGGATTGAAAACGGAAGAATACCATGGCTGTAAAATCGTCCCATTCACGTATATCAAGCGCTCGAGTTACTACTATGTTGTCTTTTGAAAATGTACCTTTTTTGTAGGTGCTGCAACTGTATCAGATCACGCAAATCAACCATGGTCTCATGATGGTGGGACCATCAGGGAGCGGAAAGACGATGGCGTGGAGGGTGCTCCTCAAAGCCTTAGAGAGGCTCGAGGGTGTTGAAGGGGTGGCTCACATCATTGACCCCAAAGCCATTAGCAAGGACCACCTCTATGGAACCCTGGACCCCAACACCCGCGAATGGACCGACGGCTTGTTCACGCATGTCCTCAGGAAGTGAGTGTTTCTTCATGATGAAATATTTGGGGAGGTTGTCATGGAATATTTTAGTAATTCTGCATGTTACGGTACACCTAACGGCATTCAATGTTCTGAAAAGCCAGTGGTGTGACTTGTAAATTGTGATACATATGGATCAATATTCTCATTTCTCAGCCATATTAGTAGTAGTCGAGTAGTAATGTTCTGTAAAGAGCTTTGTTACACCTACGGCATTTTTTGAAAGCTTGATATAAATAAAATTGTATTGCATTCTCTTTAGCACGGCTCCCTCCAGGGGATGCATAATGCAGCAGCACAGTCTATTTTGGCTTCTATTCTATACACCTTATAATGGGGTGTGGCCAAAATACAAAAACAATTTTAAAATAGGCCATTGACTCAAGGTCCGCATTATACTCAGAGTGCCTTTTCGTGCGGAAAACATTGGTAAATATAAATTACGGCCTCCACATTCAAACTGCAGTGTGGAAAAGGGAGCTAAAACAATTCAAGCAATTGTATCACTTACTTAACCATGTTCATATGTCGTCTCAGGGTTTGTTTACCAGTGGATTCATCTGCGATCATTTGACCTTTTGCCACCTTTAATTACATGGAAGGTCATGATGAAGAGGTCTGAGTGATTTTGAAAGTCTTTCTTTGTAATCCAGGATCATTGACAACGTCAGAGGTGAATTGCAAAAGCGCCAATGGATCATCTTTGACGGAGACGTCGATCCAGAGTGGGTTGAAAATCTCAACTCTGTCTTGGACGACAATAAGCTGCTCACACTTCCTAATGGAGAGCGTCTCAGCTTGCCGCCAAATGTAACAGCAGCTCCTGTTGTTTTATTCCTCTTCTCCTGTGAAATCTCATATTAACACTTTTCTATTTCTCTCAAGGTGCGTGTTATGTTTGAGGTCCAGGACCTGAAGTACGCCACCCTAGCCACAGTCTCCCGCTGTGGTATGGTGTGGTTCAGTGAGGATGTGCTCAGCACGGACATGATCTTCAACAACTTCCTTGCGCGCTTTCGCAGCATCCCGCTGGACGAAGGAGAGGATGAGGCTCAGCGAAATAGGAAGGGGACGGAAGATGAAGAGGAGACTGCTTCGCCTATGCTGCAGGTAATGCCTTGTGAAATTTGATTGGTACACAATGTGAGAAGACCTCTTTACTGATACCCTCGTAACCTCTAGATCCAGCGTGATGCTGCCACCATCCTGCAGCCATACTTTACTTCTACCGGCCTGGTTATTAAGGCCTTGGAGTACGCCTCTAAGATGGAGCACATCATGGACTTCACCCGCTTGCGCTGCTTAGGGTCGCTGTGTTCCATGCTACACCAGGCTTGCCGCAATGTGGCGCTCTACAACAACAACCACCCTGACTTCCCGATGCCCATTGATCAACTTGAGAGATACATGCAGGTAAACTATCACTTTGAACGTTTGTGAATGTGGATGATGGTGATAAAATATAGCACAATTAAGACTGTGTCTTAAGACTGTGTGGATCAAGATAATCCTAGATCCCATTTTTTCCCTCCACGTCTGTGGTCAAGTGGGGTAATTGTAACTCATTCACTGCCATTCCCGTATGTATTTGGGAATTTAAAAGCATGGCGTGCAGCACCATCCTCGAATTTGTTCGGGGTTTGGTTTTTCCTGCGGGGGATGCCAATAAAGCGCTGGTCAGACCTCTCTCAGTGTTCTTCCCTCCCACGGGCAAGGCAGCATTTCCCTTTTGTCCATGTTAGCGTTCTGTTACAACTTCAGCTGTTGTTAAAGCGCGATGTAGGATAGCTGAATTGAATGTTTATGTCGTCCTAAAACTCAAAATTCTTTGGGTCCTGCAATTTGAGTGAAAATGACAAAAACTCTGGTAGTCGAGTGGACACATTTTTTGCACATCATCTGGCACTGAATGAGTGAATATTTGTTGCAGCAGAATCAGGCCTCTTCCAAAGGAATATTGATCACATATAACTTGTCAATGTCCCATTGCTGTGATCAAAATACACTATGGTGATGTGCACTTGTATGCAATTTGCGTTTGGTTATTTTTTATTGGCTTGCCTTCATACTTTAAAACTGATTGAATGATGAGCCAACATTTAGCAGGGCTTCATTGTCAATGTTTTTTTCCTGTTTATCTACAGAGATATCTGATCTACGCCATTCTGTGGTCATTCTCCGGCGACGGACGGCTCAAGATGAGAGCAGAGCTCGGGGAATATATACGTCGTATTACCACTGTGCCGTTACCCACCGCTCCCAACATTCCTATTATTGACTATGAGGCAAAGACTCAAACGCCATTCATATTGAACTTGATATGGAAAAACGCCTTTTCTGTGTTTCTCACGTTTTCTTTTTTTTCTCCTGCTCAGGTTAGTATCACAGGCGAGTGGCAGTCATGGCAGGGCAAGGTGCCTCAGATCGAGGTAGAAACCCATAAGGTGGCCTCGCCGGATGTCGTGGTACCTACCTTGGATACCGTTCGCCATGAGGCTTTGCTCTACACCTGGCTGGCTGAACATAAACCACTGGTGCTGTGTGGACCTCCTGGCTCTGGAAAGACAATGACACTGTTCAGCGCCCTCAGAGCCTTGCCTGATATGGAAGTGAGTTACAATACTAGTACAGTAAACACCTTCTAGTTTAGGGCTGAAAAGTCATTCGGTCAAACATTCTTTTATTCATTTTGCCAGGTTGTTGGACTAAACTTCTCCAGTGCCACCACCCCAGAACTGCTGCTGAAGACTTTTGATCACTACTGTGAATACCGCCGTACTCCAAACGGTGTGGTCCTCGCGCCTGTGCAGCTCGGCAAGTGGTTGGTGTTATTCTGTGATGAGATCAATCTTCCCGACATGGATAAGTACGGCACACAGAGAGTCATCTCCTTCCTAAGACAGGTACAAAATGAGGTTTATAATCAAGGCGAGACAGCGGCAGGTTTGGTTGTCAATCACCATTAACAGTCCTGGTGTTGTGTTTATTTGTACAGATGGTGGAGCATGGTGGGTTTTACCGAACCTCAGACCAAACTTGGGTCAAACTCGAGAGGATCCAGTTTGTGGGTGCTTGTAATCCTCCCACCGATCCGGGCAGAAAGCCCCTCACACACAGGTAGGACTACAGCAGCACCTTGATTTATGAGTCGGCCCTGACTGGTATGGATTATTACTCGCGTAATTTTAAGACAGTCAAAAGTAAAATCTGCGTGTATGTAAAAATAAGAGCACCTGTACCCACCCTAATCCTATATGACACTGACTATTTTCAAAATACAGTAAAGTCTCGTTATATCGATATCGGTTATATCGATAGTCCCGCTTATTACGATACTATTTCTATGCACGCACGGAGAAAATTACGCGCAGGGTCGGATATATCGATAGTCCCGTTTATATCGATATTTTTCGGACTCCCTAGAATATCGATATAACGAGACTTTACTGTATGTTGGTTGGGCCCACCTTACAGATGTCCCAACTAATTTATTTCCCGTTTTGAGCCTTGACTTGATATATACAATCCAATGCAATTTGTCGTGCCTGTCGTTTATCAAGGTTCCTGCGTCACGTTCCTGTGGTGTACGTCGATTACCCTGGCCCAGCCTCTCTCACTCAAATTTATGGCACTTTCAACCGTGCCATGCTGCGTCTCATCCCCTCCTTGCGAACCTACGCTGAACCTCTCACTGCTGCCATGGTTGAGTTTTACACCATGTCTCAGGTAAGTTAGAAATGAATGGGGACCTAATTAGCCACAAACACCCTTTCCATCATATAAAAGTTACAGTGAATTGCTCACCATTGTAAATGTGTCCAATTTCAGGAACGTTTCACCCAGGACACCCAACCACACTATATCTACTCTCCGAGAGAGATGACCCGCTGGGTGAGGGGTATCTTTGAGGCCCTGCGACCGCTTGAGACCCTTCCCGTCGAAGGACTTATCCGTATATGGGCTCATGAGGCCCTTCGCCTCTTCCAGGATAGGTAAGCACAAGATGATGTTCTCCTGAATTCCATATTGATGTTTTCAACTTCTTCTCTCCTTTCGTCATTTTTGGACATTTCTTATTTTACAACTGGGGTTTGATCGTAATGCACATTTGTTTCTAGGCTGGTCGGTGATGAAGAGAGAAGGTGGACAGATGAAAATATTGACGTTGTTGCTCTCAAACACTTCCCAAACATCGACAAAGAGAAGGCTCTCAACAGACCCATCCTCTACAGCAACTGGTTATCAAAGGTAAACTAGCACACTTGCTCACCATTTTTATACAAGCAAACAATAACCCAAATGTTGAAAATAATTCTGTATCTTGTTTGAATGTAGGACTATATCCCAGTGGAGCAGGAGGAGCTGCGGGATTATGTAAAGGCCCGTCTTAAGGTCTTCTATGAAGAGGAGTTGGACGTCCCGCTTGTACTCTTCAATGAAGTGTTGGACCATGTTTTGAGAATCGATCGGTGAGGAAGCACTACTCTCAAAGTATTTTTTTTTGCGGGGGGCAACAATTAAAAGAGGAAATGTAAATGTCCTCTTCCAGAATCTTCCGCCAGCCACAAGGTCATCTCTTGTTGATTGGTGTGAGCGGAGCTGGGAAAACGACTCTGTCTCGCTTTGTTGCCTGGATGAACGGACTAAGCGTTTACCAAATCAAGGTTGGCACAACACAATTTCCAAGTTATCCTGCAGCCATCTTGGTATAATTGTGCTCAAATAAACTTTGTGGTTATTCAGGTACACAGGAAATACACCGGGGAGGACTTTGATGAAGATCTGCGTACTGTGCTACGTCGCTCCGGGTGCAAGAATGAAAAGATCGCCTTTATTATGGATGAGTCCAACGTGCTGGATTCTGGCTTCCTTGAGAGAATGAACACCCTGCTGGCCAACGGAGAGGTAAATTCCTCACATCACATTGCACCACAGCCAATTTTCCCTAAATGTTCTGTTTAAGTTTCCCTAACATGATAAAATCCACAGGTTCCCGGTTTGTTTGAAGGCGATGAGTATGCTACTCTGATGACACAGTGTAAGGAGGGCGCACAGAAAGAAGGGCTGATGCTGGACACCCACGAGGAACTGTATAAGTGGTTTACCAGCCAGGTTATAAGGAATCTCCATGTTGTTTTCACCATGAACCCCTCATCAGAGGGCCTGAAGGACCGAGCTGCCACATCTCCAGCCCTCTTCAACAGGTCAGCGGATTTGAAATGTTTAGAATTACATTTGACAAATGTGGTTGTTAAACATCAACTACTTGCTCAAGATGTGTGCTGAATTGGTTTGGAGATTGGTCCACTGAGGCTCTGTATCAAGTGGGCAAAGAGTTCACCAGCAAAATGGACCTAGAGAAGCCCAACTACAAAGTTCCAGACTACATGCCCACCGTCTATGACAAACTCCCCCAGCCGCCATCTCACAGGGAGGCTATCGTTAACGGCTGCGTGTTTGTACACCAGACGCTTCATCAGGTAAACATGGCCTGAATTTATCGAGAATTGACTTTTGAGTTTCTTAACTATACCCAACCCTGATTGTAATGTTTTCAGTATGCATGCGCACCACTTTAGTGCATTCCTGAATGCATTAATCCATTTATATTATAGCACCCCCCACTCACCCACCAACTAATGGTGGAACTCAAATGACTCAAGGGAAAGAAGTGTTTGGCTACTTTGCTGAATTAACATAGCTGAAGAAGTTATAAAGTATGTAAATAGATGCCAACACTTGTTCACAGGCTAACAACCGTCTGGCCAAGCGAGGTGGTCACACCATGGCCATCACTCCTCGCCACTACTTGGACTTCATCAACCAGTATGCCAACTTGTTCAACGAGAAACGCAGCGAGCTGGAGGAGCAGCAGATGCACCTCAACGTCGGACTCCGCAAGATCAAGGAAACAGTCGATCAGGTACAAAGTCTGTCACATTTGAGTGTTTGGCACTTGCGTCTGGCTACACGGTAATTAAGTCTACCTCTTTTGAAGGTTGAAGAGCTTCGCCGCGACCTGCGGATCAAGAGTCAGGAGCTGGAGGCAAAGAACGATGCTGCCAATGACAAGCTGAAGAAAATGATTAAAGATCAGCAGGAGGCTGAGAAGAAAAAGGTCAAATGAAACATTTTACATCACTTTTAATCTCATTGAAAGCACAATGCCTTAGACTGTGACTCTTTCGATTCTAGGTGATGAGCCAGGAGATCCAGGAAGCTGTGTACAAGCAGCAGGAGGTAATCAAGGATAAACAACTGAGTGTCAAACAAGACTTGGACCAGGTGGAGCCTGCTGTCATTGAGGCTCAGAATGGTATGTGGGCTTTACCATTGTAGTTTCTCTACATTTTTGCAGCTCAGTTTTATGCTTTTTCTAAAGTCTAAATTTTATGTACAAGCACTGTTCTAACATCAGGTTTTTTAAGACTACAAAAACATGCTCAGTCACATAAGAATATGGCATCATGTGGCACAAGAATGCACGCTCACTTCACACTTTACATACTGTTTTTATTGTCTTTTAGTTTTTTTCACATTTGTTATTGAGTGCTTATAATAGTTTACTGTTATTTTGAATTTACCATTATAATTGGATTGGATTGGATTAGCCTTTATTAGTCTCACAGTGGAGAAATTTACATTAATGACCCACCAAGATATGTTCAGACGCGTCGGGAAAAAAATGTCATGTATGATTTCCCATGGTACACATGATCTGTCATGACACAGTGGTTGGAAATGACCACACTGATCATTATTCTCGGTTTATCATGGCCCTTTGCTTTGACATCATTGATGCTGATTTATCATATAATGTTGCTAGCTGTTAAATCCATTAAGAAGCAGCACCTGGTGGAGGTGCGTTCCATGGCCAACCCACCAGCGGCAGTCAAGTTGGCCTTGGAGTCCATCTGCTTGCTCTTGGGCGAGAGCACTACTGACTGGAAGCAGATCCGCTCCATCATCATGAAGGAGAACTTCATACCCACTATTGTTAACTTCTCTGCTGATGAGATCAGGTGAAATGAGCTATTGTGTTGAGGTATTGACTAAAGTGTGTTATCTCTCCCTTGTTTCCTTTGTCCTTTCTCCCACCTACCCACCCCCTCTTCCCACAATGGTGCTTACGCATCTATTCTTTTAAACACACCTGTCATCTGACTAGCGGTGAGCTCAATTAAACGACAACATCTAGTAGAAGTGCGGGCTATGACCAATCCCCCAGCTGCAGTCAAACTGGCCCTGGAGTCTATCTGCCTTTTGCTTGGCGAGGAGACCAATGACTGGAAAAAAATCAGACAAGTTCTTATCAGGGATAATTTCATCAGCAGCATAGTCAACTTTTCCTCTGAGGAGCTCAGGTACTAACCTGTGTCCCCGCTTCTGTCTGCTCGCTGTCAGATGGACGCACGAATCAGCAAATCAACACGCCAATCAAGTGACACTTCTGAGATTTCTTATTTTGGTATTCTGATGACAGTTATCATGAAGAACCTCCCCCTACCTTTAAAAATAGTCCATAAAATTATTTTAAAATTTCCCTGTGATTCACATGTGCCATAAACGTGTATCCTCAAATAGTGGCCTCTGCGCTTAGCGTATCTCTACTGCACCCCCAAATAAGCTCTTGAAAGGCAGTTGTTGGCGGTTGAGTTAATAAATTCAGATGGCCATTATTTGTGGAAAGGCTGAACCTCGCTTTTGCCACTTTTGGGTACTTTTTTGTAAAATCAACTTTTTTTTTTTTTACAGTGACTCCATCCGTGAAAAGATGAAGAAGAATTACATGTCCAATCCGAGCTACAATTACGACCAAGTCAATAGGGCCTCGCTGGCATGTGGACCTATGGTGAAATGGGCAATTGCTCAGGTAACTGAACATATGAATACATATAAAAATGAAATCCAATTAGGGAATGCAGAAAAAAAAATCTAAAATATTTTACCCATGACTGCCGTCTTTAGCTCAACTATGCTGACATGCTGAAACGTGTGGAGCCTCTGCGTAACGAGCTTCAGAAACTCGAGGATGATGCCACGGACAACAAAACAAAGGCAGAAGAGGTGGAGCAGATGATCAGAGACCTTGAGTCGAGCATTGCTCGCTACAAGGAGGAGTACGCCGTCCTCATCTCTGAAGCCCAGGCCATCAAGGCTGACCTGGCTGCAGTGGAGGCCAAGGTTGCCAACGTTCTCAATCTTCATCTGCCTCCTTTCTTGCCTGCCCATTTGGTTTCTTATTATAAAACTCTTTTAATCCCAACAGGTGAACCGCAGCACAGCCCTCCTGAAGAGTTTGTCGGCAGAGAGGGAACGCTGGGAGAAGACCAGTGAGACGTTCAAGAACCAGATGTCGACCATCGCTGGAGATTGTCTGCTCTCTGCGGCCTTCATCACGTACGCCGGCTACTTTGAACAACAGATGAGGCAGAATCTGTTCACAACTTGGTCTCATCACCTGCAACAAGCAAATATACAGGTATGGTGATTATAATACAGTATTCAAATATGTGCTGAAATTTTAGGACAAATCTCAACTACATGATAATCTTGTTTTAGGACAGTCGTTTTTTTAATATAAAAATGACATATTGATCAGTTGGATTTTATTCTGTTTTTTTTGTGTTAAATTCACTCCACTGTTTTTTTTTTGTTTTTTTTTTGCTTTGTTGACATGATATTTCTTTCTCAGTTCCGTACCGACATTGCCAGAACGGAATACCTCTCCAATGCAGACGAGAGGCTACGCTGGCAGGCCAATTCTCTTCCAGCAGATGACCTCTGTACGGAGAATGCCATCATGCTCAAGAGATTCAACAGGTCGGTATACATGAGCTTCGTGTCATTTTATAACATTAATGAACAAAGTGTACGTCATGAATCAGGTTCCGAGATATTACAAGATCAAACATCAACATTTTGTGCATTTATTTATTTTTTTGAATTGGTAAATTCATTGTAGCTTTAGTCATGTCATTAGACATTGATGATGGACATTTTTTTTTTGTTTTGTTTTTTTCAAGCTTATTTATAAATTCTGTCTGATTCGGAAAATCAACTGTGTCCTGAAAGTGCAAAAGTTTCCTGCTAATTCATTACCACAAAAGTTTTCATTCATCCTTGTTTCCTTAAGGTACCCGTTGATCATCGACCCATCTGGTCAAGCCACAGAGTTCATCATGAATGAGTACAAAGACCGTAAAATCACCCGCACCAGCTTCTTGGATGATGCCTTCAGGAAGAACCTGGAGAGCGCCCTGCGTTTTGGAAATCCACTGCTGGTTCAGGTATTTTTGCACTGACAGCACAGACATCGTATCTAAAACAATTTGAGGACGAGTAGAATTGCACAGCTACTAGTGTTTTTTTTTTGTTTTTTTTTAAATAGGACGTTGAGAGTTATGACCCGATCCTGAACCCAGTGTTGAACAGAGAGGTCCGCCGAACCGGAGGTCGTGTTCTCATCACATTGGGAGATCAGGATATTGATCTGTCACCTTCGTTTGTCATCTTCCTCTCCACGCGAGACCCAACGGTGAGGAGCTAATCATCAATAGTCCATATCGAAGAGGTTGTTAAATTGGTTACAAAAAATGTTAATGAATACCAAACTGTGACTATGTAGTGGTTTATTCTTGGGATATTTTTTACTTGTGGGCCTTGAGTACATAGTTTGTCCGTTCCTGGTCTTTCATCAACTCTGACAACTGGCTTAACTGAATACAGGTTGAGTTCCCACCAGACTTGTGTTCTCGCGTGACATTCGTCAACTTCACGGTGACGCGCAGTAGCCTACAGAGTCAGTGCCTCAACGAAGTGCTGAAAGCAGAGAGACCAGACGTGGACGAGAAACGCTCAGACCTCCTCAAACTTCAGGGTGCGAGAAAAAAAATCATGAAATGATGACATTGAGAAACAAGCAGGGATATTGAAACGGATACTTAACCACATATGTCTCTGGTATTTAGGTGAATTCCAACTGCGCTTGCGACAATTGGAGAAATCCTTACTGCAGGCCCTCAACGAAGTAAAGGGGCGAATCCTCGACGATGACACCATCATCACCACGCTGGAGAACCTGAAGAAGGAAGCCGCAGAGGTGACCAGGAAGGTGGAGGAGACAGACATTATCATGGCTGAGGTGGAGGCTGTGTCACAGCAGTACCTCTCCCTGTCATCCGCTTGCAGCAGCATCTACTTCACCATGGAGGCACTCAACCAGGTCAGAACATAAACAATATACATAGCCATTTAAAGGCATTTTTGGGACACTGAACGTCAATTGTTTATTATATGAATATTTTGTTTGTAATTCTCAGCCCATTTCGACTTTGAGAATGAATACACCTTAGGTTGACTGTCATCAGAGGATGTTAATAATAAAAAAATCTGCATCTGCTGAATTGTTATTAGACATTCCCCTACTTACAAACATTCAAGTTACAAACAATGGTACATACGCACATTTTTGCAGATATGTTGAAAAATGTTTGAACAGAGGTGCTGCAATTTAGATTTAGTATTGTGCGCCTTTTTCCGAGTAGTGCTTCTTTCCGCTGCTATTACCGACGTGAGGTGCTGTGAGAGCTCTCTCTCTCTCTCTCTCTCTCTCTCTCTCTCTCTCTCTCTCTCTCTCTCTCTCTCTCTGTCTCTCTGTCTCTCTCTCTCTCTCTCTCTCTCTCTCTCTCTCTCTCTCTCTCTCTCTCTCTCTAACATGTAGTATTCTCTCCAGTTGTACATGTACATATATTTTATTAAATGTTTATTTTTCAATACAAACAATACAAGTTACTTATACAACCCTTAAACATACCTATATAAACCTTAAACATACTTATAGAAGCCTTAAAGGACAACCAACGTCACTTTTTTGTTTCCGAACTGACATCAGAAAAACGTTTTATAGCATCTAAAATACCCAAAACACGCAGTATGATATTTTTAGTCAAATGCAAAACACCAATAAAAATGACTTAAAGTGTCTAAAAAGTACTTCAATTTGAAACCGGAAGTGGCCAGTTTGAGAAGGTCCCGCCCCCATGTTCGTGGTGTCACGGCAAGACGTCTTGCCTTGCTCGAGAATCAAAACAATGGCTTCAGATTCGGAGAATACGCTTTCTTGTTACTCATCCAGTTATGAATATGATTCAAATAGTTCTGAAGAGGAAAGCATACATGTTTGCAATTGATTAAAGAATTAATTCCGTGTCATTTTGAGGCATCAGGGGTGGGAAATGTCGCACCCAAAAAAGGCAGGAAATGGTGACAAAGCCGTGTAAGGAATTATTCAGCCCGTTTCCACAGGCTGAATAATTCATTACAAGGAGCTTTGTCGCCCTCTTCTGCCTCTCTTTGGTCCTACACAACGTTTTCAGACCAAAGTACAGCAAAATGCATTGACGTGATGGAAGGACTGCTACATAGTGTCCTTTTTTCAGTCAGGGGCGTTCCTTCAGTGAGGTAGGGTGAGGACTCGTCACCAACTCAAAAACAAGACTTCTGGAATATTCAGCACGAGTCTTAAAATGTAAAATATAGCTTAATGCGGTGGAATCTTTGTAACAATATATTGTTGTGCTGTTAAAATATATATCTACTTTGTGTGCCACCCTCCCTCCAGATGCACTTCCTGTACCAGTATTCTCTTCACTTTTTCCTTGACACCTACCACACTGTACTGTATGAGAACACCAACCTCAAGAGCATCAACGACCACACGCAAAGACTCGCCGTAATCACAAAGGACCTCTTCCAGGTATTATATTTCACATTTTAATAGGAATATAATCATGTTTTTTTTTTACATGGACTGATGTTTTGTTTCTTTGTAGGTGGCATTCAACAGGGTTGCCAGAGGAATGCTGCATCAAGACCACATCACATTTGCTATGCTACTGGCTAAGATCAGTCTCAAAGGAATGACCAAGTCAGTACTAGTATTACTCGTTATATGTATTAAAATGTATATATTTGGGGTTCGCTGGAATTAATGATGGGATTTCAATTTATTTTGATGGACAATATTGATTTGGGTTATCTGTAACGCTTGGTTGCAGTATCATTTAAACTCTTGTAAGATGAGGTCAAATGGTCACATTAAATGATCCTAATCTTCTTTTTAGTGAGCCCTCATACGATCCAGAGTTCCAGCACTTCCTCCGTGGGAAGGAGATTGTGCTTACTGGCACATCCTTGCCCAAGGTGAAGGGTCTGACCACAGAGCAGAGTGAGGCCATGGTCCGCCTCGGTCGCCTGCCTGCGTTTAAGGACTTGGTGTCTAAAATTCAGTCAGATGAGGTAAGGAGTATGAAACGATTTTGCGGTGGTCTATATCATTTTTATTTTTTCGGGTGTGTGTGGGGGGTTGAGGGATACTCTTCTATGAGGTGTTAAAACAGTAGTCTGTTTTGTCACCTCAGCAAATCTTCATGTGGCTGGAGAGTAACACTCCGGAGCTGGCTGTTCCCTACCTGTGGTCTGAGGAGAAGCAGTCCAGTAAATATTTCAACTCGCGCCACCGTTGATACGAGATGCTCTGGACTCACTTTACTAGCCCATCTTTCTCACTTCCTCAGCACCCATCGGCCAAGCGGTTCACCAACTACTATTGATCCAGACATTCCGTCCGGACCGTCTGCTGGCCATGTCGCACATCTTTGTTGCCAAAGTGCTGGGAGAAACTTTCATGAGCATCATCGAGCAGCCCATCGATCTGGCTAACATTGTGGATAGTGAGGTACTGGTGATTTCCAAGCAAAAGAGTCGATGATTGTCGGGCGTGTTAATTTTTACATGTCACCTCGTGTGTACAGGTGAAGCCCAGTACACCGGTGCTGATGTGTTCTGTCCCGGGATATGATGCAAGCGGTCTAGTCCGAGATTTGGCTGCAGAGCAGAACAAACAAATCACTTCCATCTCCATTGGTAAGAACAACACACATTTCCATATACAGTATAGTCTCGTTATATCGATATTCAAGGGAGTCCGAAAAAATATCGATATAACCGGGACTATCGATATATCCGACCCTGTTTGCATGTAATTTTCTCCGTGCGTGCATAGAAATAGTATCGATATAACCGGGACTATCGATATATCCGATATCGATATAACGAGACTTTACTGTATATGTATATGGATGTCACTCCTAGGCCTTCAGTAGTGCTACGTCTGAATCACTCCACAGTTGCGAGTGTGGTGTGATTTACTACATGTCTACTAAAGGCTAGGAAATAACTTTTCACTTGAAGAAATACTGTCATTAATCAGTTCAAATTTTTACTATGAACGTGTGGATTCATGATAACCTCATAAAATCGCAATGCTGTTTGCTATTTTTGCTAGCTTTCGAACTGTCCAACCTTTCTTAATGATGTCCATCAATTCTTTAGCGGTCCATCTTGAAAATGGCTTTAACAGTATATCAGCAACCAAATCCAGTTCCTCTCCTCCTTCAGCCAGTATGCACCTATCACCACCGGCTAGTGATACTATAATTGGCTAGTGACTAGCCAATCATAATTTGCAAAAACTCTGACGTTGACAGTGCCTTCGAGCAGGCCTTTTGTTGCCAATTTAAACTCTGATTGGTTTAAGCAACTGTTTCATCGCCATTGATGTTTATGCTCGAGAGCCTGCAGATCTGATTGTGACAAATGATGGCTGAAATGTGTTTGTTTAAATGCTTCAATACGAAAACACCCATTTGGACGTAGCACAACAGGGGAAAAGCAATGAAAGGAAGCTAAACGACAATTTGAATTAGTTAACAATGGACTCATGGACTAAATATAATTCGCATTAGTCTGTGATTCAGATATTTTAGGCCAGCAGAGAAGGCCTTGCAGACCCTGATGGCCCACCACCGATACTCAGTATAATTATGGAAACTAACAGATTTTTTTAGTTGTTTAATTTCACACTTGGTTGGATGGACATTTAGAAGACACAGCCATTTTGGATCAAAGCAATTAATAAGTGCATATTTCCCCTTTGTAAAGAATCTTTGATGATCGCATCTTTTCATCACACGCAGGTTCGGCTGAGGGCTTCAATAAGGCCGACAGAGACATCAACACTGCCGTCAAGTCGGGCAGGTGGGTGATGTTGGAAAATGTCCACCTGGCTCCCGGCTGGCTGATGCAATTGGAGAAAAAGCTCCACTCCATGCAGCCTCATGCCAGCTTCAGGCTCTTCTTAACCATGGAGATCAATCCCAAGGTATCACACTTTTTCATAGTACTGTATTGGGATGCATTAGCCAATTCAAACCCTCTTTGGAATTGAATTCAAATGATATTTTAATGCAAATGTCTTCTTTTCAACAGGTCCCGGTGAATCTGCTTCGTGCTGGACGCATCTTTGTGTTTGAGCCTCCTCCTGGTGTAAAGGCCAACATGTTGCGCACCTTCAGCAGCATCCCTGTTGCTCGCATGTGCAAGGTACAAAGCGCACATATTTAGACTTTCTTTATTACTGCACAAGTCAACATTTTCTTGACCTTTCTTTTTTTTCCCCCCCACATCTGTGTTTGTACAGGCTCCCAACGAGCGTGCCCGTCTGTACTTCCTGCTTGCCTGGTTCCATGCCGTCATCCAGGAACGTCTGCGCTACGCGCCATTAGGCTGGTCCAAGAAGTATGAATTTGGAGAATCTGACCTGCGCTCCGCCTGCGATACCGTCGACACCTGGCTCGATGACACCGCTAAGGTTTGTGCAAATGACAGAAAGTTCAGAGGCCCCAGATTCCTCACACCTGTTCTAAAAAAAAAAACACTTCAAATAACACAGGGACGTCAGAACATCGCCCCGGACAAGATTCCTTGGGCCGCACTAAAGACCCTGATGGCTCAATCCATCTACGGCGGCCGTATCGACAACGAGTTTGACCAACGTCTGCTTAACACTTTCCTGGATCGCATTTTCACCAAGGGAAGCTTTGACAGTGAATTCAAACTGGCGCTCAAAGTGGATGGGCACAAAGACATCAAAATGCCCGACGGCATTCGGTCAGTACTTGTGTCCATATATCACACCCAGATAATGTTGGCTTGTGCGTTACTGATGGAGATGTTCGTTCGGACACTGTGAACAAAAGCTCAAACACAAGATCGTCTTTTATTGCCGGCAGGGGACGCAGCCATTCGTGACCGACGTTCAACTTCTGAAGCCCTTTGCCAAGCTATTTATTCAGAGTATATGGAACTTTGAGTGATACATAAGTAAAACATGGTCTTCTTGATTTGAATACCACGCCCCTATAAAAACAAAGGCAAATCCAATCCTGGACGTCCCTTGTTAGAAGCACCAACATCGATAATCCAACAGAACATAGACATTTTAATGGGTTGTCTTTCCATGATCTGATAGATTTGTAACCTGGCTAATGACCTCTTCCTTTGAAGGAGTTTAGTCCTAAATTCCACCCACGGCCAAATCTCCTACCTGAGGATGACAGTTTAACAGACTGTGTCTGTTCACCTATGTGCTTCCATTGTGGGCCATATGTTCCGCCAACTAAGCATACAACAGAATGAAACTTTTAAATATGATAACTTATTTTCTGTCTATTCTCTATCACTTAGTGTTCTTTATTTTATTTTTTTCTCCAGGCGTGAGGAGTTCATGCACTGGGTGGAGCTGCTTCCCGACACACAGACTCCATCTTGGCTGGGCTTGCCCAGCAATGCAGAAAAAGTCTTGCTCACCACACAGGGTATGCTGCCAGACGTCGTCTCGCCCATCTGTAGAACTTTTCACTCTGGTGCCACACGTAATTTTTCGTGGCAAAGTATTAGAATACTCTGCCGTGTATGACAACCAACGGAGAGCTATTTAGAAAACTGGGTAAATAGCATGAATGATTGTGGCCCTCATCTGTACCATCATCTTTTGACTGGGTTTCAGTTGAAAATGCGCTAGGCAAATTAAATTGTTTCCAATGTTGACATGATGATAACAACATTGGATTTCAACAAGGAAATTAATTAAAAAATAGACGCAAACAGAACCAATTCACAGCTCAATTTTTTTGCAGATTTTGGACACTCAAGTCATTTTTATTGGTGTTTTGCATTTGAATAAAAATATCATACTGCGTGTTTTGGGTAATGTAGATGCTATAAAACTTTTTCTGATGTCAGTTAGGAAACAAAAAAGTGACGTCGGTTGTCCTTTAGACACTAGTAGGAAATATTGTGCTAAGTCTGTCCTCTTTGTAATACCGGACAACATCAAAATAGCACAGGATTTATTGTGTAGTAAATTTAAAATGTTTATTTGTTTTATTAAAGCTATTATTAAAGCTGCCGATATATTATAAAAATAGATTTTAGTCAAATAATGTTTTTCATTTACAATTTAGAAATATAATGCTCCAATGAATCTATTTTGGTTTATTTCAATCAATTTAGCATACTTCGGCAATATAGTTAAATCTGACCCATCAATTTTAGAATTTAGCCCCCTTTTCAGACAAGTGGGCAGATTTTTCATTTTGGGCAGAATGCAGATTTTACCATATACCCCCATCAATATCCCTCACTAATATGGCATCCAGACACTCTATCACCCCCCCCCCCCTTTTTTTGTAATTTGTGGTCTTATTTGGTAATACCTGAAACCATTTACCGTATATTCTCACTTATCTGCCTGTGAGCTTCTAAACTATGCATCTAGTTCTTTGACATTTCAACAAACCTGTCGCATGAATATCAAAGTAACCACTCACCCTTGGAAAAACGCCTGACAAACGATGATATTCCCCAGGGTTATCTAGTTGAGCTTATACGGTATTTTGTTTTAGTCACAGGTCATTGTAAAAAAAAATCACTTGCGATGTATATTTCAATGTTACATGCGATTTGATATATTGCCTGAAGCTTTGTCATGTTGTCCCCATAATTTGTTTTGGAAATCAAGCAAGCCCAGGCGAGCTTTGTGTTCCACTTATTAATTTCTCCTCCCGCCATGGCTTTGTCTTCCTACCCCCTTGCTCACTTTCTCCCACCCCCCGGCCCTTTTCCCCCTTTCCCTTTTCCTCGCCGGGCTGCACAGGCACTGACATGATGGGTAAGATGCTGAAAATGCAGATGTTGGAGGATGAGGATGACTTGGCCTACGAAACGGAAAAGAAAGAGCGCACGTCGTCCACCACTGACGCCCAACCAGCCTGGATGAGGACACTACACACTACGGCCGGCAACTGGCTGCAGCTCATGCCTCAAACCGTCAATCCCCTCAAACGTACGGTGGAGAACATCAAGGTGAAAGCTGCTGTTCATTTCAGTGTTTGTTTCTCAGAAGTCAACAAGGTAAAAACATTTGAATGAACTGGAGGAGCGCTTTTTGTAACATTGTCCTGTTGAAAAAACCGCCAGGATCCGCTGTTCCGCTTCTTTGAGCGTGAGGTGAAGATGGGTGGCAAAATGCTGCAGGAGGTCCGTCAGGATTTGTTGGATGTCGTGCAAGTGTGCCAGGGCAAGAAGAAGCAGACCAACTATCTGCGCACTCTGATTAGCGACCTAGTGAAAGGTATAGGGCTCATTTTATTCAACACGAGTCATGCTGCAAAGTCACAGTGGAGGAAGGGGGAATAATAATAATAATAATAATAATAATAATAATAATACATTCTAAGCGCCTTTCAAAACTCTCAAGGTCACTTTACAGTCACAGGATATGTTTTCTTCTGTGGGTGAGCAGTGGCAGCCAGATGCGCCAGCGTTCACTCAAACCTGAAACCAGCTCGCTAGAATTACGTTTGATGAAACCAGTAATGGGTACACTTTTTATTTTAAGCGGGAGATTTAGTTAACACTGCTATGAGCACAAAAAAAATCAAACATGACTAAAAAGATTGAATGGAATACACTGTTTGTTAAATTATCTTTATTTTCATTCCTTTCCTGTCTTTATTTTTGTTCCTTTCCACCTGTATTTCAGGCATACTCCCCCGCAGCTGGTGTCGCTACACTGTGCCCATTTCCATGACCGTCATCCAGTGGGTGGCGGACTTTAGCGAGCGCATCAAACAGCTGCAGCAGATCTCACAGGGCGCTGCTAGCGGAGGCGCTAAGGAACTGAAGGTAACACATTCTCACTAACTGGTTAGTGGATCAATTTAAAGTTGTTTCCAGTTATAATCGTGTAACTCTTACCAACATTTTACTAAAGTTGCTCTTATGTTATATGGATATTAATTCTGAAACTTCAATTAGGATTCCAGTGGACTGACGTGGTCGCTACACAATGTTGTGTACAACCATGTTTGTGAGTCATCCAGTCTGGATTGGATTGTATTAGCCTTTATTAGTCTCGCAGTGGAGAAATTTACACTTCACAGCAGCAAAGTGATGAAAGTAAGAGGAAAGGAAAAAGTAGAAAAACACATACCGGAGCTGCTGTGAAGGCAGCCACTATCGCGGCGTCATCTTGAAGTCAAAAAAACAAAATAACAAATAATGTGACACAACACAAAAAACATAGTCATTCAATCTTAAGCACTTTCTGCACCCTCTTTGTAGTATGCAGCAGTTCTATATGAAAGAAGAGAGGATCAAAGCATCCTTTTCACCAGTGGATCAGGGACATTATGGTGAAATGTGCACGTCTGCTACAAGCTAAATGTTGAAAGCAAACATAAACAGTAGCATTCATTGATGAAAAGAGATTGTCTCAATGCCGTTACATGCACAAAAAAAGCACAATCACCCCAGAGCTGTCCAGCGATGATAGTCAAATGGCACTGACATTCCTCCCAAATCAAAAACAGTGCTGGCATTTTCGTGCTACCGAAAAGGCAACCGCTCAGCACAGTCTCCTTGATGAATATCGTGGCGAAAAAGGCTGAAAAACAATCCATATCCGTTCCACAAGACGTGCAACAATTTAAGTGACAAGAAAACATCAAAACAACAAAACAAGCAAGGCTCGCGAGAGCACATGCTGACTGACGGATGCCTATTCGGGCACCATCTTGGACTTCTTCTTTCTGACTCTATGCTAAGTCATTTATTGTGTTTGAAGTGTCTGACTGGGTCTTTTAAGCTTTAAAGGACAACCGACGTCACTTTTTTTGTTTCTTAACTGACATCAGAAAAACGTTTTATAGCATCTAAAATGCAAAACACCAATAAAAATGACGTAGTGTCCAAAATTGAGCTGCAAATTGGGCATTTTCAGAAAGTCCCGCCCTGAGTTCGTGACGTCTCGCCAAGACGTCTTGCATTGCTGGAGAATCAAAACAATGGCTTCAGATTTGGAGAATATGCTTTCTTGTTACACATCCAGTCCACATCCAGTTATGAATAAGATTCAAATAGTTCTGAAGAGGAAAGCATACATGTTTGCAATCGATTAAAGAATTTATTCCGTGCCATTTTGAGGCAACATTGAGGGGAAATGTCTCACCGAAAAGAGGCACAAAATGGCGACCTCCTGTGGCCACCTCCGTTTCCACAGGCTGATAAATTCCTTATATGGAGCTTGGACGCCCTCTTCTGGCGGCTTTTGGGTCCAACACGAGGTCCCCAGACCAAACAAGTACAGCAAAATACATTGACGTGCTGGAAGAACTGCTACAATGCGTCATTTTTCGGTCAGGGGCGTTTAGTGACGTCACGTACGGACTCGTCACCATCTTAAAACGTAAAATATAGCTATATGCGGTGGAATCTTATTAAAATATGCTCAGTAGAAGTCATTTGAAGCCATTTTACAAATTATGGACACAACTTGTCCTGAGACGTTGGTTGTCCTTTAAACTAGGAGGATTTTATTGTCAAGATTGTCTCTCCACAAGTGTATTATGAATTTTTGTCAATGGTATCTAAGAACATACAATAATTCCCTGTAAAGGAACAGGAATTTCTGCCCATCTAAATCTATTTGTTGTTATTCCTTGTCCCTTTCCCAGAACATCCATGTCTGCCTGGGGAGTCTGTTTGTACCTGAGGCTTACATCACCGCCACCCGCCAATACGTGGCCCAGGCTAACAGCTGGTCTCTGGAGGAGCTTTGTCTGGAGGTTAACGTTACTAACGCCCAGGGTGCCACTCTGGATGCGTGCAGCTTCGGCATCAAAGGTCTGACCGTGCACTCGACAGCTATTGAAAAGAAGTACAGACGCTCCCCAACTTACGAACAAAGCCAAAAGTCAAAGTCAGCTTTATTGTCAAATATGCTAATATGTATGACATACAGCACAGATGAAATTACTGTCCTCTCGCACCCGCCGTGCAAGGCACTTATAATGACTTTAACAAACATAATAAAAACGAAAACGCCAATTTGCCGGGAGACAGAGGGGAGCCGCTGCGTGTTCACGCGTCGCCATCTTGGAGGAAAAAATTAAATAAAAAAATATGACAACACAAATAGTCATTCATTCTTCAGGACTTGCTGTACCCTCCTTGTAAGGACATTTCAAGATAAAAGAGAAGGGGATCAAAGCATCCTTTTCAGCAGTGGATCAGGGTGGAATGTGCACGTCTACTACAAGCGAAATGTCGAAAGCAAACACGAAGCTGTAGCATCCATTGATGAAAAGAGATTGTCTCTCATCTCGTCCCACATAAATCCACTTCAATTCCAAGCCGCGACAGTTCCGATATGTTACGAACGGTCTTCGTAAGGTGAATTTGTTCGTAAGGTGCTTGCTTCAGTGCTATATTTTGCATGGAATGTATATTTAAGGCTTATATAAGTATGTTTAAGGTTTATATAAATATGTTTCAGGCTTGTATCAGTAACCTGTATTGGTTTGTACTGAAAAATAAACATTTAATAAAATATATACTCTGTAAAGATATGTGTACAACTGGAGAGAATACTACATGTTACTGCAAAAATGTGTGTATGTACCGTTGTTTATAATGCGAATATTCGTAAGTAGGGGAGTGTCTGTATCTAATTTCATTTGCAAATGTCCCCATTGTGGGACGAATAATGGTTTTCTGATTCTGATTCTAAAAAAAGAAGTTGAAGAATGTAGATATTGTCATAAATAATTAATGAAAACTAACTGAAAGTACATTTTCCATAAACAAAGCTATAATTAATATTGAAAAAATATTTACATTCATTTTTGTGAATTAATAACTCACTTGAGGATTCCTTTGGTGTATAGTATTTATTTATTTTGGTTGTGCTGACCCACATTTTCTGCGACAGGACTCAAACTTCAAGGGGCGACGTGCGCCAACAACAAGCTGTCCCTGTCCACTTCCATCTCCACTGAGCTGCCTCTCACCCAGCTCCGCTGGATCAAGCAGGGCGATGGCGAAAAGAGACACACGGTAGAAAGATCGCCATCCACGGGTTGTCGTTTCCTCTCTCCGCCGCCTCACCACAGTTTTCTTTTTCCTCAGGTCACTCTGCCTGTGTACCTGAACTTCACCAGGTCCGACCTCATCTTCACTGTCGACTTCGACATCGCCACCAAGGAGGATCCGCACAGCTTCTACGAGCGCGGTGTGGCCGTCCTGTGCACAGAGTAGTTCAATGAGATTCTTGAATAGTTATTCTAACCCGTATAATAATCACCTATCACCCATTTAGCTTGCTCATTCGTGAACATTTGTGTACCAGTAATAGTCATAGAATATATACACTTTATTTTGCAAGTGTCTGAGAAGGTTTTGAGGAAGTTGTCAGTTGGGTATATCATGTTTAAAAAGAGGATGTGGGGAGCAAGAACAGATTTTAAGGAAATGAAAAGGTATGTTGCATTTTACATTGAATAAATCTTGCTGGACTAAAATGACTTTGAATTGGAATTTCCACTGAATATCATTAATATCTTTATTTATTTTGGATTACCTTATTTTCCGGTGTATCAGGTGCACCCAAAAGCCTTCATTTTTATCAAAAGTTGACCCCGTGCCTTATACGCTCGTGCGCCTTATATGTGAAGTAATATTGAGCCATAACGGATCTCGCAACTACTGTCAGCAGCCAGTGACTCCATTTCCCCCCTGTAGAAAAAAAGGTTCAAAGGTTCAAAGTCAGCTTTATTGTCAAATATGCTAATATGCATGACATACAGCACAGATGAAATTACTGTCCTCTCGGACCCAGCATGCAAGGCACTGAAGGTGTGTGTGTAACCCCAGCATCTACTGTATTGACTTATGTGGTGTGCCTTATATTTGGAAAACATTTTATATATTTATATACAGTATAGTATTTGGAAAACCTTTCATTCATTGAAGGTGCGCCTTACAGTCCGGTGCGCCTTATACACAAGAAAATATTATGACTACCTCAAAACAAAATAGAACAGTGAAAAGACAATACTTTCTTGTACAATTATATAGTTGAAAATGTAAATTACAGTAAAGTCTCCTTATATCGATATCGGATATATCGATAATCCCGGTTATATCGATACTATTTCTATGCACGCACGGAGAAAATTACATGCAAACAGGGTCGGATATATCGATAGTCCTGGTTATATCGATATTTTTTCGGACTCCCTTGAATATCGATATAACGAGACTTTACTGTATCTTCAGTTTAAAAAATCAGTTAACCCTAAGGCAAATATTCCAATCACAACTACAGCGAACCCCCACGTATTTGCAAATTTGTAGATTTTGAAATGCGAGAGTGAACCTTCATGATTTACTGCGTTTGCTCTCAGGTCAAAAGCCATTTTTAGCAATACAAAAAAAAACATTGCTTTTTGGTGCCAACTCGCTGCTTTGATATAATACAATTAAATACATACATATACATATTGATTTATATCGCGCTTAGTCGATTTAAAACTTAGCTTTCAACCCATTCATTTCATCGATTGTCAAATACAGAAAAGAACTAAGAAGTGTATTTATAATAGCAATAATACATTTAAATTTTAAGCGCCTTTCAAAACTCTCAAGGACACTTAATAATAATACATTTAATTTACAAGCGCCTTTCTGAACACTCAAGGACACTTTACAACAAAGACAACACACAAAACAGTAAAATCATCACTCATCAATCACTTTACTGTCACAGGATAAGAACTTTTTTTTTTTGTGCGGCTGAGCAGCGGCAGTCATTCGCACCAGCGTTTACTCTACCCCAAACAACCGCAGCCACTGCTAACAAATGAGAAATGCCTTCAGCCAAGCATGTCCAGCTCTGGGCCTGGAGGGCCGTAAGGTTCTATGTGGTAGTGTTTCCCATTAAGCAAATATTTGAACACAAACATGTAGACAGATAAACCTCATAGGCATGCATTCTTTATCTTCTGCAAATAAATTGCTTCAAGAATGGATTAATGGAAGTGCCATTCAGTTCAATGGGGAGAGATGCTTTGAGATTAATATTTTACAAAATGATAGTGAATGTGTGTGAGATACAAGGTATCCATCACCTAATGTAACAAAAATACAAATTCTCCACAATATGACTTTTTGGGGTTTGGAGGTCATTGATTAAAATGGGTCCTTGCATACATACATGGGAGATCTGTGGATTTGGACCCCCCACGTCTTTATTTAAACAGCCAATGCATAGTGGATGATAAACAGGAATTTTCACTTTGTAGTTCGTTCCGGTCCCAATCCCCCTGCGATTAATGGGAGTCTTCTATCCTCATTGATTATTGCGAGAAGCGTCAGGAGAATAATGATGGTTCACTGTCATTAACTTTGAAATCAACACCATACAATATTTTTAGTAACTAATAAAAATAAATACAATAGGTCATGAAAAAGAAAATAAGCAACATGTGTTGATAGTAAAATCTGGGAGTCCCTCTTCATGCTAAATTTGGTGGACATCTCTATGATCCTTCTTTCTCCTCTTCCATGCAGACCACACATAGTTTCTTTCTTAGCACCAGATTGTCACTACAGGGCATGTCAGTCTTCCTTTTGACCACCATACGAACATTGCATGGGCAAGCTGTACTGTGCAAGGAGCTGTCGGACACCTGGGTGTCACCGTGGAGTTTATAGCTTGCTTCTAAGCCAGTCGTTGACGCTTGGCTGCCAGTCATGTCCTTGCTCAGCTGGGACAGCCAAACCTCAGAATCATCCAAACATTTCATTTGCACATCCAAAAGATGAGGCTCTTGCTGGCTTGCCGTTTTTGTTTGCTTCTCCAGTGCTCTAAAGTCAGTGGACAGAGGAGGCTGAAGGATAAAATGCCTGTTGTGATGGCATATGCGACCTCGTCCTCCTTTCCTCAGCTGCCTGGTTCGCCTGTTTGGGGTGCTGGCATCCATGTTGGTCTTATCAGAATCCTCTGAGCTCCCGTCATATGGGTCCAAAAACTACAAATTGACAATATACTTCTTTACTTTTTATTAGAGACGCCCAAATGAAACAATCTAGTTGAGAGTGCTTTGTGCAAATATTTGAATATTAAGCCACCAGGGTCTGTTTTCCCACAAAATTTAGTGGACATCTCAATCATCAATTGACCCACAAAAAAAATCTATTCTCTGAGTCTGCAAGAGCCCATTTAGGTGACACCCTCTTGAAATTGTTATGATCCCTTCCAAATAATGCCAGAGTTCAGTCATCTTACCAACAAGTCACATCCCTGGCGCCCCGCAGATTCGTCCATTTGTGGCGATGTCCTCTTTGACCTCTCCGGTGCACTGCTTACACATTCCTGTCACAAATACATGATTGGGGTTTATACAATAGTGTCTTAACCTACTGGCATTTTCAAGACAGCAACTGTCCTTGATTTTTTTTCTCTCCTTTTTTTGCCTTCGGGTGGAAAAAATACATTTTTTATACATGTTAAGTTTCAGAAATCATAAATCGAGAGATTTTCGTACTCGCGACTCTATGGTGCGTGTTAAAATAATGTGAGTGTTACAAACGTGTAAATTAGAAGTAAAAACAAAAATGCTTTCATTGTTTATATATTCAATTAGGTAAGTGTATTTTTTTTTTGTATTTTTATTTTCACCTTACAAATGTATGTGTTGTGTCAATAGTCTCTTTATAAAGTAAGTACTGTGGTCAAAATCAGGAGTCTCCCGACCAAATCGTGAGACTTAACATGGATGATTTTTTAACGGGGCTACAAACGCTGGCAGCGAACTTGACTACATGCAACAGTTCGGCAGCTTGTGAACAAATCTTTCAAAAAGATGGGAATTACTTGCTTCAAGCTGTTTCATGCAGTTTCAAGCTGTTTCATGCTATCGCCAGAAAACAAAAGGCATACTTTGTGGGGATTGCCGTAATGACATATCTGCCCAAGTATTTATTAATGCTCTGTCCCCTATGTATCGCCATGGCTCGCGTTCAAATAAGAGTTGTTTCAAGTAAATAACTAGCCTGACATGCGTTTTTTTTTTCCGTTGCTGACTTGGTAAAACAAAGTTAACGCACTTTGATTACGCCCATATATGCTTCAACCTCTGTTGAAACAACATGTCATGGTATTTAGTTCAAATTGTCTTTTATTTTCCCATTTCGTCTAAATGTGGTTTGGTTTTGCGTGTTGTACTGCCCCCTGGTGGCCAAGAAGAAAACGCAGCACAACAGCCATTGAACGGCCATAAAAATGTGTTGGTTTCTGTGGCGTTTTGCCATCCTAGTGGTATTTCCATTCATTTAAATCGAGATAAATGATTGGAGACAACTCCGTTTTGTGTTTTCGGCATTGGCCGTTGACTAATTTTAACCTCCAAGTCATGGCATCACTGTTCTTAATTCAGAGCAGCGTATACAACATTTTATGTATTCAAGTAGCATGTTAATGATACCATCATGCTGTTGTCTGAGCATCTTGGACTAATCTCAGAGTCCGAATCAGTGCTGGATTCCACTTTACACATCTCCTAAAAATACAACATTTCAATACTTTTAAAAGTCAACAAGTGTGGTTTTCATGCTTTGAAATTGCTGATTAAGGGATAAGTGGGTGACCCGACCTTGTATTTGAAGGCGAGCTGCTCGACGTTGCTGATTTGGCCACTGTCACTGTAGTCTAAAATAAAGATAGGGGAAAAATGGTGAAGTATGGTAAAAATGCGTGAGTTGGGGTCTTGTTTTAAAAAGAAGCCCTTCTTCAGAGTGTCGTTAAAATTTTACCTGGAATTAAATTTGATCGTCTTCGCCTGTGAGCCATGCTGACGCAGAGACAGGTATGATCGCGCGAGTGTGTTTTAAATGATGATGTCATTATTGCCGTAATTTCTGGGGTGTCGTAAATGAAGATATCAATAAACAACTTCAGCAACATGTGGCACCAGTGTTTTGCAACAGGTGGTTTTGTGCTTCATTGAAAATGCGTTTAGTTCACGCTTGTCTGATAATATATTTCTCAGATGGAATGAAACAAATGTGACCGAATGACTTTCAAAAAGGCTCACGGCGATTGACTGGCGTAATTTCGGGTAAAAGTCAAATGAATATAATTTCATGTAGTTAGCGCAGTAACCAATCATTTTACATATAAAATAACATTAAAAAATAACGTGAAATCGGTCAATTAAACCATTTCAAGACGTATAAAATGTCACCAGCTCTTGGTTCGACGTATGTGTGAATGGTTTTATTTGGTCTGTTCATTGTCTATTTTTTTAAATGAGTACAGGTATTTCGTCAAAGACCACGATTGTATGATCATGTGTTCACCTTTTTAAAAAATCGATTTTGGTAATTCTTGCGAACAAGAACGTAAACAGGTTGCCAAGAAATGTTATACTGCTGTGGACCGCAAATTTCCCCATTGTGGGACGAATAAAGGTTTTCTGATTCTGATAAATGATGTCTTAGCATACAAGTTAAATCACACTTGAGATTACGTAAAAGACCACGCCACGAGTAATTTTTAAAGCAATATATATTGACACAATACAGACAGTTCATTTGTAAGGTGAAACAAAAGAAAATGTGAAACAAAAATACATTTTATACTAATTGAGTGTATAATAAACAATGAACGCAGTTTTGTGTTTTATTTATTTCTAATTTACAGTTTTGTAAAGCTCACATTATTTTAACACGCACCGCAGAGTCGCGAGTACGAAAATCTCCCGATTTATGTTTTCTGAAATTTAACATGTATGTCTTGGGCTTTTGTCATTTCGTGAAATTTCAATGTATTCCATTGAGAATATTGATTTGATATTTGAGTCAAAGTAAATTAGGGTGCAGTACTAATGATTATTTATCATGAAACTTGATTTAGCATGACAATCTTTCGAAGAAACGTACTTTTATTAAATGTAGCCAAATGCACCGCAGTGGACCTTTACTATTCCCAAACAAAACCATTTTATAATCCTCTCATATTAATTACACAAACTTTTATCAATGTAAATTGGGCGCAGAGAGACGCCCCCCTCCCCTCGCGGTCACTCTCCCGCCCTCGCCTCTGCGTAAGATCCGGCTTGGAGGAAAAGGGATGAATGTTAATTTCAAAGATGGCGGCGGAGGGAGGAGGGAAGGAGATGAACGAAATCAAAACTCAGTTCACCACCCGGGAAGGCGTTTACAAACTCCTCACACACTCCGAATACAGCCGCCCCAACAGAGTGCCTTTTAACTCGCAGGGCTCCAACCCGGTCAAGGTCTCCTTCGTCAACGTCAACGACCAGTCGGGCAACGGCGACAGGATCTGTTTCAATGTGGGCCGTGAACTCTACTTCTACATCTACAAAGGTGTTCGAAAGGTACTGCGCCCTGACATGCAAAGTCCCCGATAGCGCCCGGTTGTTTCGCCCAAGCCCGTGGCCTTCTGTCCGGCTACTGAGCGCGACTTTGGCCGGTGTGTGACTTTAAACGGAGAGACTTGGCTAGTTAGCTTAGAGCTAACTAGTTAGCGGTGCGAGTGTCTTCACAAGCTACTTCGAGGACATAGGTCGAAATTCCCTAATTGAGTCGGTATTACTATTCGTGTTTTAATGGAGCCTCCATGTCCGTTATCTCGGTTTTAAAAATAGCTGCGAAGAGTTTGTTGTTCCTGGTGACGACTGCGTACCACCTGTCGACGCCTCACATTCTAACAGGTGTTTACCTAGCACTGCTATCATTGGGGTGAACGGTGCTAGCCACTTAGCTTGTAGCTCAGCGGGTTTTTGGAGGATAGAGTCACTATATTTTAAGTGCCACAAATGCCATCCTTTATCGCTTAAATTTGATGACGGAAGTAACTCATAAGTGCTTTAAAGTTGTGGTGTGTGTGTGTGTGTGTTGCGTATTTTTGGGGTGCAAAAGGCCACCCCAAAATTTGAATCCCAGCACCCCCAGAGAAGTTTGTTTTGTAACCCGTGTACTTTTAAACACGCTAGGGAAATATGTTAACATGTAGTACTTTGGTGAAACCTCATGACACTCCTCATTCTCTCCCCAACTTGGTTCCGATCACCCTATTTGCACTGAAGTGTATTCTTTGTGATATCCTGAGGTTCAAGAGGGTGCTTGAAACAGTCCTGAGAGCTGTTTTGTTTACAAAGCAACCTACATCGACTGGTAGGTCGATATCAGATAATTATGGAATCTCGAAACGATAAGAGTCCAGGTTGTGTATGACAGAGTTCACAGTGGCACACATGACGTTGTCCTACCAATAAAACAGTCACATATGCCGCAATTTACAGCCGCTTGGATGGTCTGCATATCGGACAAAACCTTAAATAGACAGTAATCACATCATTATAATAAGCTATTTTTCTTTGACTTAATCAATCCAATGGGCATTATGTTGCTTCTTCGCACCGCATAGACAATAGATAAGATATGACTGAGTACTGTTATATTGAATGTCAAAATGTGTTTTTTTTCCACCATTTGTGTTCAGATATGTCTGTTGAGGGTTTCTGCATTCTCCATCGTATATGCACATTTGCAGCAAATCAGCAAAAGCTTAGCTTTGTTGAAATAGATAATGTGTACAGCAATTGTACTAGTTTAGTGTTTGACACTAAAATTCAATGGGCAGCGGCAATTAAATCATGTGAATCCATATTTCACTGTGCGGTGTACTGCTCACTGTCAAGACAGTTGAGTTGACAAACGCTCCAGATTTCTTTACACTGATATTCTGGGGGCAATTGTTTTGAGGATATTTGCTAATCTCAAAATTGCCTCGGAACATACTGTGCGCGCTTGGAAAATGAACAGTACGTTTATCATTGGCAATGCTCTTTTCAGCGAGAGGAAGACAGCGTTGAACTTAAAACCTCCTGGATGGACTTTCTCAGGCTCTTTATTAGACGCTCCACGTTGAGGCTGACAAGTGTGCTACTTAAACCGAATGTCAGCTGACCGCTAAATTGCAGCATAGTTTCTGTGTAGCACGCACATCGTTGTCCCTCCAATAAAATAGTCACACATGCCGCAATTTACATCCGATTGGATGGTCTGCATATAGAGGAAAAAAAACGCACAGCCGAAGGTTGTAAGATTAATAAAAGATGTAAGAAAAAATGTTGATATGACTTATTTTTGCCAATATACCATCATGCAAAATGAAGACCAGTAGCTATTAATATAAAGTGCTATTCTGCTGTCTTTTCCACCTCAAAGCATTTAATGTTCCCGAAAACCGACTGTGCGCCCTATAATCTGATGCATCTTATATATGTATGGTGACTCACTCTCTTGATATTCCCCATCGAGTCGTTTCCCGATAGTGTTCCTATCCCATCTCACGTTTGAATACAAACCAATTGTAACCTAAAAGGGTCTGCCCGACACAAATTGACACGTGCTTGCGCCAACACACACTAAGACAAGAACTTTGTGATCTCTGCGCAGCTATTATGAAACAAAGATGACTCTTTCGTTCCTTGTGGGTGTGAGTTCACGAGGTTTGTGTGCCTTTTTAAGAATCAGAAAGCCTTTAATAGTCCCACAGTGGGGACATTTGCAATTGAAGGGATGGGGGTCGAAAAGTAAAAAAAAAAAACAAAGTATTGCATGTACAGTATTCTTCTTTTCCTTTCGGCTTTTCCCTTCAAGGGGTCGCCACAGCAAATCAGTGTCCTTCATCTTTAGAGGTTTGATCCGCATGTTTGTTTTGGCCAAGCTTTTACGTCGGATGCCCTTCCTGACACAACCCTCTGTGTTTATCCGGGCTTGGGACCGGCACAAGAAGACTTATGTCTCGCTCAGTAAAAGACTCCCAAACACAAAATGGTCATCGGCACAGCAACATTCAAAGAAGCAAGTCAGTCATCCCTCGTTTTTCACAGTTAATGGTGACCAAGACTACCCGCAATAGTCAAAAATACGCAAAGTAGGGTGTTCTCTCTCTCTCTCTCTCTCTCTCTCTCTCTCTCTCTCTCTCTCTCTCTCTCTCTCTCTCTCTCTCTCTCTCTCTCTCTCTCTCTCTCTCTCTCTCTCTCTCTCTCTCTCTCTCTCTCTCTCTCTCTCTCTCTCTCCCTCTCTCTCCCCAAGTAAATACAACACTGATCTCGGCAAGCACTTGATTAGACTGATCGAAGGGTAAACCACGTGATAACACGGAGGGGGGTGCTGGGCATAGCTGAGAAGACACAGCCAATCCACATGGCATGTTAATTATGGGATATTGTGCTGTCATTGGGTGGCGTCAGCACTGGGCGTAATTTTTATTTCTGAACTTTTTTTTCCCTGGGAAAAAAAAACGCAATGCAGCTAGGCACGCGATAATCAAATTACTGCACAAAACATGACAGAATGAACTGTACAACTGCACTAAATGTTTCATAAAAAGAACTGTACATAGTGAAAAGTGTAAAGCATACATAATATGCATATATTTTTGTTGAATCAATTGTCTTTCATGTTTTTTGGAATGCCATGTTTGTGTATATGTTTGCTGACCGTTTGTGACCAGTTCTCGAGGCTTTTGTTACAGCTGCAGCAGCTGTTAAGGCTAGGTAGAGATGAAGCTGTATTGATGAAACGGTTTCTTCCGCCGTCATCTGTACTTCTTTGAAGGTGTCTGACGTGTTGCTCCGAATCCGAAGAGCTTCGTCAGCGAACTAAAGTTGTGCTGGTAACCCTGGCCCTATATATATCCTTAATGGACAGAGGTGGCCGTGCCAGACCTCTGCTCTGATACGTCCCTGCTCTAAGGTCGGGGGAGCAGTGGACGATTCCCTGAAGATAAACTGCTTAATTCTTGTTTTCTGTCTGATTACCTCTAATGTATACGCCTGGCTCTGATTGCCCCATTAGCTCTGATGATTTGAGATATAATGTTTAATTTAGACCGTGCTGACAACAGACCTCTTAGGTCATTACCACATAGGCTTAGTCATGCTGATGAGGTGATAGGGCCAGTTACCAGCACAACTTTAGTTCGATGACGAAGCTCTTTGGATGAGGAGCGAAACATCCAACACCTTCAAAGAAGTACAGATGGCGGCTGAAGAAACCTTTTCATCGGTGGACCACTCCTGTACGACTGAGAGCCTACACGGACATAAAGCTGGATTGTATTCCCTTTCGCGTATTGGATGTGTAAAAATCTGATCCAATAAAATACCACAAGTACAAAAGTGTTTGTTTATGACAAAATTTAGTTGGTGTGACTTTTCATCATTTGGGTCATCCATCTAGTTTCCGACCGCATTCCAAGAATCGACTCGCGTTGACCATCGTCACAAATGTCCGCCGTTGTGCGCCCACCTTTCTCCACAGGCTGCTGACCTGAGCAAGCCCATAGACAAGCGCATCTACAAGGGAACACAGCCCACCTGTCACGACTTCAACCACCTCACCGCCACAGCCGAGAGCGTGTCGCTTTTGGTTGGCTTCTCGGCCGGCCAAGTGCAGCTCATCGACCCCATCAAGAAGGAGACCAGCAAGCTCTTCAACGAGGAGGTAATGGCTGGGCACTTATTATAATGCGTAACTGGTGAGAGATACCGTTGTAAAAAATACTTGAATAGTGTTTGGCTCAAGTAGGGTTTTAATGGCCTTGTGCAAGAGCTAAAATTAATGACATGTCTGTTTTACTCCCCTTAACTCATTCACTAACAGACAAATGCAAAAATGTGTCCACTCCATTGCCAGGGTTTTTGTTTTTTTCACTCAAATTGACCCACAGAAGATTGACTTTTAGGAGTAAATAAACATTCATTCCAGTGTTAGAAACCGGAGATGCACCTTCTTTCATCGAAAAAAAAAGAGTTAATTCCTAAGTTATATGGATCTGGAGTTATGGAGGTATCTGAGCTTGAAATGGGGCCGGCTGTACAAAATACAAGACATACATATTGATTTATATAGCGCTCTAACAACAAGTGAAGCTGTAACAAAGCGCCAACATGGACAAAAGACAATTGCTGCCCCCTCGTGGGAGGGGAAAAAAAACTTTGCCAGAGGTCTGACCAGCGCTTTATTGGCACCCCCCACAAGAAGAACCAAAACCCGAGCAAATTCCGGAATGGCACTCCACGTCATACTTTTCAATTCCCAAATAAATTTGGGAATGGCAGTGAAGGAATTAATGAGATATCAGTTTTACTCTTTAAACTGAGCCTGTTCATATTAACACAGAAATTCATTTTAAAATGCATTAATGTTGTTTCATTCCCAATTGTTTTTGGATTGGATTAGCCTTTATTAGTCACTCGGTGGAGAAGAAATTTACATTTCACAGCAGCAAAGTTATGAAAGGAAGAGGAAAGGAAAACAAAATACAGGAGCTGCTGGGAAGGCAGCTTCTCTCGCGGTGCCACTTGAAGTTAAAAGAAAAAAATACCTTAATAAATAATATGACAGAGACAGTCCTTCAATCTTAAGCACTTTCTGCACCCTGTTTGTTGCATAAAACAGTTCTGGATGAAAGAGGAGAGGATCAAAGTGTCCTTTTCACCAGTGGCTTAGGGACGTCACAGTGGAATTTGCATTCTATTACAAGCTAAATGTTGAAAGCAAACAAAAAGCTGTAGAGATTGTCTCACATCTCCTGTCCCACGTAAATCCGCTTCAATTACAAGCCGCAACAGCTCTACATAATGCGCTGTAAAAATGTGGCCTATTACTGGCACAAAAAACTACAATCGCGCCAGAGCTGTCCAGCAATGACAGTCAAATGGCACTGGCATCCCTCCCAAATCAAAAACAGTGCTGTTATATTCGTGCTGCCGATGAGGCGCAAGCGCTCAGCACAGTCTCCTTGATGAATGTCGTGGCCAAAAATGCGGAAAAACAATCCGTATCCGTTTCTCAACAACACAAAGTGATACAAGAAAACACAAACGCACAAAAAGAAAAAAGACTCATGAGAGCACTTGCTGACGTCTGCCTACTCGGGCGCCATCTTGGACTTCTTTTTGTTTTTGTGTGTTGACACTGCTTTAATTGTGGAAGGTGTCTTTGGCGGGTTGTTCAATACCTAAAGGAAGACGAATTGAAATTTTTGTTGTTTGTTTTTTTTCTTTGGCACTTCTTATCGCTGTCCTCCAACCAGAGGCTAATAGACAAGTCCAGGGTGACGTGCGTCAAGTGGGTTCCGGGCTCGGAGAGCCTGTTCCTGGTGTCGCACGCCAGCGGCAACATGTACCTGTACAACGTGGAGCACACGTGTGGCACCACGGCCCCGCACTACCAGCTCCTTAAGCAGGGCGACAACTACTCGGTGCACACGTGCAAGAGTAAATCCACGCGCAACCCCCTCCTCAAATGGACGGTGGGCGAGGGCGCCCTCAACGAATTCGCCTTCTCCCCCGACGGCAAGTTCCTGGCGTGCGTGAGCCAGGACGGCTTCCTGCGCGTGTTCAACTTTGACGCTGTGGAGCTGCACGGCACCATGAAGAGCTACTTCGGCGGCCTGCTCTGCGTGTCCTGGAGCCCCGACGGCAAGTACATCGTGGCGGGCGGCGAGGACGACCTGGTCACCGTCTGGTCCTTCCTGGACTGCCGGGTGATCGCGCGCGGCCACGGTCACAAGTCGTGGGTGAGCGTGGTGGCCTTCGACCACTACACCACCAGCGTGGAAGAGGGCGACCCGCTGGAGTTCAGCGGCAGCGACGAGGACTTCCAGGAGCAGGCGGGCAACGCCGGGCGGGACCGCGCCAACAGCACGCAGTCGCGCCTCTCCAAGCGCAACTCGGCCGAGAGCCGGCCCGTCAGCGTCACGTACCGCTTTGGCTCGGTGGGCCAGGACACGCAGCTGTGCCTGTGGGACCTCACCGAGGACATTCTCTTCCCGCATTTGCCTCTTTCACGGACACGGACGCACACCAACGTGATGAATGCTTCCGTCCCGCCGCCGGGCTCCGCCATTCTCGCTTCCGCGACCACCGCCACCAACGGGAGCACCGGCGGATCCAACGCGATCTCCGCGACGCTACCGCGCTCCAACAGCCTGCCTCATTCCACCGCCGCCGGCGCCCCCACGACCACCACCGCCGCCATCATGACGAATAACGCCAACAAGGCGGGCGCGGGTATCCTGGACGGCGCGGTGGCCACGGGCGTCGGCAAGTTCGCCACGCTGTCGCTGCACGAGCGCAAGGAGCGCCACCACGACAAGGACCACAAGCGCAACCATAGCATGGGCCACATCGGCAGCAAGAGCAGCGATAAGCTCAACGTGCTGACCAAGAGCAAGACGGACGCCGCCAAGACGCTAGGCACGGCGCTGTGCCCGCGCATGGAGGACGTGCCGCTGCTCGAGCCGCTCATCTGTAAAAAGATTGCGCACGAGAGGCTGACTGTGCTCATCTTTTTAGAGGACTGCTTAGTGACTGCTTGTCAGGAAGGATTTATTTGCACGTGGGCCAGGCCGGGCAAAGTGGTAAGTTCTTTTTAACCCGGGGCCAAGTCAAGCCTATCTCTCTCTACGAGCTCGTAGCAAGTCCGAGTCGCATATCACACGGCCTTTTTCTTCTCCCCCCACATTGCTCCGCTGCCAAATCACAAGAAAATGTGTGTAGCGTTCACGTCATCGAGAGCGTATACAGTGATCTAACATTTGTTATTCAAGAAATCAATCAAGATTACCGTTGACACGTTCCAGAAAAATGCCCATTCGCACGCTACTGAAAAATGTATTCAGCATTTGTATTAGGAATAAGAAATTTCGCTTATGTTTGCTAGTTTTTGTCGTGATAGGAGAAAATCTGCAATGGAGACATTAATTAGTCAAATTTTCCAAAATAAGATTCATAGTTAATTCATTCACTGCCGGACATGTGCAAAAATGTGTCCACTGCAGTGCCAGGGTTTTTGTCATTGTCACTCGAATTCCAGGGCCCACAGAAGATTGAGTTTTAGGACTACAACATTCAATGCAGCGTAAGAAACCTTAGACTCTTGTTTTTCATCAAAAAAGAGGTAATTCCTAAATTAGAAGGGCCTGGAGTTATCCGAGCTTGAAATGTGGGCGGCTGTACAAAAGGCAAATACTGCCCCTTGTGAGAGGGAAAAATATTGTCAGAGGTCTAACCAGCGCTTTATCGACACCGCTCCGGAAAAAAAAACAAAACGCACCAAATTTGGGAGCGGCGCTCCATGTCATGCTTTTCAATTCCCGAATAAATTTGGGAATAGCAGACATTTGAGCTTGAAATGGGTGGTTGTCCAAAATACAATGCAAGAAAATTGGTTTATATAGCGCTTTAACAACTGCTGAATCTGCAACTAAGCGCTAATATGGAAAAAAATGGAAATGCTCCCCCTTGTGGAAGGTAAAAAAACATTGCTAAAGGCCATTGCCAGCGCTTTATCGGCGCCTAAACAAGAAAAAACAAAACCCGAACAAATTCGGGAATGGCGCTCTACTTCATATTTTCAATTCATGAATACATTCGTGAATGGCAGTGAATTAATTAAACGCATTTCACCAGAAAAATCCGCCATCTTAGAACTACGCCATGACAACATATGGTCCCGAAAGGCTTCTTCCAGATGTTGCCCTTAAAAATGGATGCCAACGACTACGGGATGGGGAGTGGGGGTGCTATTCAAAATTATTTTATTGCGAATACGCAGGGCTTCACTGTATCAACGGTTTAGTCAACATACTTTATTTTTCCCGTCGGATGAACTGATGCAGTTTAATTGGACCTTTTTGCCATCAACTGGCAGAAATTTTCATTTTTCTGCATGTTCTTTTTTTGTTGCCGGCAGAGAGAGAGAGAGAGAGAGAGAGATGAACAAAAATGCCGTTATTTATAGCAAACAAAATCATTTTTGAACCGGTGAATTGATGTGGGGGTAACTTCCTGCAGTTTCGCCGTTGGGAATCGCTGCTCATGGGTCCACGGGCTCCGACCAGTTTGCTCTGAACAATCTCGTATGCACTTCCTCGTGTGCTCGCGGGTTCAGTCTTTTTGCGTTGGGTGCAGAAAGGCATCTTTTGGAGGGAGGGGAAGTACTTCCGCTGTGCTGTATGTCGTTATCCAAATGAAACACTCATCATTATATTCAAGGCTGTGCAAAATTATATTAGGATTTAATGTGCCATTCATTGTCGGGTTTTTTTCCTGATTTGAGTCAAAGAAGAAGCCCCCAAAAGGAGTTTTTGGCTTCGATAAAATTCTTTAATCCCTTCAAATATTCCTGATTTATAATTTCAATAGTAATCCGTGGCTCTTGACAAATTTCAGTTCTGCGAACCAGCCACCCCCTTCCGCTGCATTTTGCAAAATCTTTCTTTTCGTTCCCCAATTTCGTCCTCTTCTCCCTAATGCAAATCTCCTTTTTTTGTTTTCCTTTTTCCAGGGTATATTGCCCTCCCAAAACCAAGCCAGCTCTGCCAGTGGAACAGTAGTATAGCCCACCACACTAAATGTGCTGCTAAAGAGACAAAAAAAACACGCAAGCCGCAGTCTGGTGCGGCTCTTCGTTTCCTCTGCGAGTGTTGCTCGTTTTCCCTTGTTTTGTTTTAAATCCCTCACCTTCCCCCCTTTTCTATTTCACATTCATCTGAGAGCGCTGTTTCCCAACATTTCTTGAGCCAAGGTGCCTGTTTTAGATTGGCAAAATGTAGATTCTGTGCTGCAAAGATATATTTGCTTTCTGCTCAACTTTTTTTTCCTCTTTATAATTTCCTCACTTTAAATTCTAAGATTATTCAGCAAATTTGAATACCAGACAAATATACCCAGGTGAACAGAGTGGCTGCCTTTCCAGCAGCTCATGTATTTTGTTTTTCTACTTTCATTCCTTTTATCACTTTGCTGCTGTGAAATGGAAATTTCTCCACTGCGAGACTAATAAAGGCAAATCCAATCCAAATTTGATTATCAGACATAAATATACATACCCAGGTAAACATTTTTTGAAAGGTCAATGGGGGCAAATGAAAATTCTAATTTACATGTCCCTGAATGAATTTGTAACTTACCTCCAATACTAGAACTCATTTGGATGATGCATTATTTGTCGTAAATCATATTTGGACCAATAAAATGTCATTGGACAAGTGGTTGGGAATCACTTCTTGCGGCCTTTGAGCCAAACACATGGCACGCAATTCCCTAAAACAAGAACATTTATTTAACCAGAAATGTACTCTGACCCCACCTTCCATTCTAATTGTTTTTTTTAATCCGCATAGGAAAAAGATTGCCCATCTATGCCTTAGAGGAAAAGCGCATCAATGGGGTGGGGAGGGTGCAATGTTGACTGTTGCTGTACTGACTGTAATAGTTTTGACTCATTTGTCAGTTCTAATGTTAAAGTTCCATGTCAAAACCCATCCCGAGTGAATGGTTCTGTAACACAAAAAAAATCAACTAGAAGTGTAGCTTAGACTGCTCAGGGTTATTAAAATTGAGTGGAGCTGTCCTTTTTTTCTTCTATGACGATCAAGCGAGCATCTGGGATAGTTGCTTCTGTTATGTCTGTCTCCCCAATTTCCAACCTAATGACTTTTGCACTGATACTTTTCTGTTTTAACTACTACTCTTGGAACAAAAAAAAGAGGGCAGGGGACTGTTTTAAAGTCCTTATTCTCCGTTCCCCTTATAAAAAAAAGTTAAAAACTGGATGCTGCAATTAAAGTCTTTTTCAAGAGAGAAAAGTTTGCACTTAAAAGAATTTCATCAGATGAAAAAAATGGCTTTACATGTTTTTGTGCTGTTCTCACAACTCACAGATAGCTAATACAGTAGAGAAAACAACTATTAAGTCTTTATTGAGCATTTATTTTAATATTGTGTTCAGATTGAAATGTGCTCTGTATCATACTGTGTATATTGTAATAATTTGATGACAGGCAGGGTTGGGGAGGGCAAACTTACCATATCCCACGTGGGAAGTTTTGTCATGGATAGTTATATTTCTAAAGCCTAAAGTATACATATTATTAATATTAAAAATAATCTTGAATACACTATTTTCCTGGTTTTCTTTGTCACCCACATGAACACAGAATTGAAAAGATTAAATTACACAAACACTTTATTCCACTTGGGTGTCTGTGTGTGTTAGTAGCCTCCTCCATGTTTCCTGGTCAAGGGTGGCATGAAGCAGGTTTTCAGGCTTGCCGGCTGTGAGTTATTGGCCTGTGCGGACACACCAACATGAAACCAAATGAGGACATTTTGGGACTATTGTAAAACGCAGGGATGCATCTGGGGAATTAAAAAAGGGGGCCAAATTCTAAAATTACTGGGCCCGATTTAACTAGATGGCTGAAACACCCACAGAAAAAAAGGTCTTATCCTGTGACTGTAAAGGTGTCCTTGAGAGTTTTGAAAGGCGCTTAGAAATAAAATGGATTCTTAAAACTGATTTAAAGGACAACCGACGTCTCCGGACAAGTTATGTCCATAATTTGTAAATGGCTTCAAATGACTTCTACTGAGCGTATTTTACAAAAATTCCACCGCATATAGCTATATTTTATGTTTTAAGACTCTTGCTAAATATTCAGGAAGTCTTGTTTTTGAGTTGGTGACGAGTCCATACGTGACGTCACTGAAGGAACGCGCTTGACCGAAAAAAAGACACATTGTAGCAGTCCTTCCATCACATCAATGTATTTGCTGTACTTATTTGGTCTGAAAACCTCGTGTTGCACCAAAAAGCCGCCAGAAGAGTGCGACCAAGCTCCATGAAAGGAATTTATCAGCCTGTGGAAACGGGCTGACTAATTCCCTACACGGCTTTGTCGCCATTTTCTGCCTGCCTCAGGAGTGACATTTCCCACCCCTGATGCCTCAAAATGACACGGAATAAATTCTTTAATCGATTGCAAACATGTATGCTTTCTTCTTCAGAACTATTTGAATCATAATCATAACTGGATGTGTAACAAGAAAGCATATTCTCTGAATCTGAAGCCATTGTTTTGATTCTCCACCAATGCAAGGCATCTTGGCGTGATGTCACAAACTGGGGGCGGGACTTTCTGAAAATGCCCAATTCGCAGCTCAATTTTTTTTCAGGTTTTGGACACTTTAAGTCATATTTATTGGTGTTTTGCATTGGCTAAAAATATCATACTGTGTTTTGGGTATTTTAGATGCTATAAAACGTTTTTCTTTTGTCAGTTAGGAAACAAAAGTGATGTCGGTCGTCCTTTAAACAAACCAAAATGCACTAATTGGAGCATATTTCTACATTGCAAGTGAAAAACCATTATTTGACTAAAATCTCTTTTTCTAATGCATCAACCTTAATTCAACTCAAATAATGCATAAAAGAAATATTTTCTCTTTTCTTTAGTCACTACAGAATCAATTCTGTGCTATTTTTATATTGTCCGGTATTATAGAGAAGACAGCGACCAGTCTTAGCACAATACATGTATTTCTTACTGTCGTCTACTTGAACACATTTCTTAGCTTTGAAGATTTCCAATTTCCAGCTCTGAAATCATTCCCATTATCCACTCAATTCGAATCATTAACATCAGTTTGCTGCAACGAATTGTCACTACCTTCCGCAGACGTATTAGATTGTTTCTAAAAAACGAGAATATGTTTATTTGCTGCCTGTTTTTAAAGAATTTTCGAGTTTTCCTCCTGTTCTCAACGCTCCATATCGGAACCATCCGCCATGTTTTATGTAAATAGTGCAATGCACCGTGGGTAAATGAATACCTTTTCGATTACCCCGTTCGGTAGTTTCCGGTGGATTACGGAAAAGCCCGAAATATCCTCCCCCACGACTTTGGAACCCACAGAAACAAAAGCATCGATGAAATGTGGCAAGATGGCAGACGACAAAAGTTAAAACCTCTGGAGGAAAACGAACGTCTTTCAATTGCTGTTTAAACTACAGTGTTTGTTTATTTGTCTATTGTAACAGAAGTAACTCATATGTAGCGCAGATCATGTCGCAATATGCGCTAATCGTAATAGATTTGCGCCTGTGCTAGCGCAGTGGAGTTTAGAAGTTGCGCCAGGTGCTGTCAAACTATTACCGGCAGTGTAATATGAAGACTACCAATCTGGCATCGAACTTTGTCGCCATCTCTTGGCTTTTATAGGCTATCGCCCAAAATGTTTCTTTTTGGTCATCGTTGACTGACGAGTGTTTTCGCTCCGTCGCAGTGTTCTGAAGAAACGTTTTAGGAATTCAAATCTCATTCAGTATTCAAGTAAAAGTAAAAAAAAGCACATGTAAAATGATTTTATTTTACTGTCACACATATATCAAGTTTTGACAGTTTATGCCTCCCACTGGTTTAAAAAAAAAGTAATGAGTGTAACTACCTTAGCCAAGGATGAAAGGATGTTTCTTCAGCCGTCAACTGTACTTCATTCAAAGACGCTTCGGCTTCTTTCAAAGAAGGACAAATGACGGCTGAAGAAACCTTTTCATCGATGGACCACTCCTGTACGACTGAGAGCTTACACAGACGTACCTTAGCCAAGCGTGACTGGCACTTCTTTGCAGATATGGCCGGCAGGGTGCCCCGGTGTGTAAGTGCAAAGGCGGGCGCCATGGAACCTGGGAAAGAGCGCTGTGGTCCCGTGGCGACCAATTTGAGTTTGGGAAGCTCATAAATGCCGGCGTTGCGTCGACTGACTGGCTCTGCGACGTGCTTTGTGTTGTGCTAGAATGGAGAAGGGAAAGCTAGAACTATGTATCACTCATCATGACGTGAGAAACATTGTGTTTTGTTGTAATTCGGATAGTATTGGACTGTGTGTCTTGGTGTGGTGGTATAATTTGGGGATACGTATTTAATACAATACAATACATATTGAGTTACAGTGATACCTCATCTTACAAACTTAATTGGTTCCCAGAAAGTATGTAAGGCGAAAAGTTCGTCAGCCAAACATTTATTTCCCATAAGAAATCATCAAAAATGAGAATAATCCGTTCCCAGGTCCCCATAAAACATAAATTTCTACTAAATAAGCATTAAAACGACACAAAATATACCTTAGTTTTATGTATAATAAACGTGCTATTGGATTGTAATTAAAGAAATAAACTGTACTGTGTAATATAGTGGTTTTATTTACCTTTGTGATGGTCGTTGATGTAGTTGCCTCTAGATAATATCTGAGTGGTTGTCGTTGCCGTGCTTTCTCTGCGATATCCTCACATTGTCCCCTGCTAGCTGCTTTTCGTTAATCCAAATCAACAGAAATGTTTCAACCTCTTCTATTACCTGAGACCATTGCTTAGACAAAACAGAAACACCCTTAGCCACACGTAGCAATGGTCGACTTAGCATACTGGTACTGGGACGCTAAGTCACACAAACACACATGTAATTCGTGTTTTTCGATGATCTCCTTCTTCTGCTCGACCATAATTTTCTTTTGTGTCCTCTTCGCCTGAACACTAGCCTGTGGTGGGGTCTTTTTCGGTCCCATAATAGTAAAAGTACTCCACTCGATAGCAAACCACATCTGCACTCAAAAGGGGTGTGGAAAACTAGTCCGCCAGCCAACCGTGGCGCTGTTCGAACATGTGGTTTGGTGTTCATCCGCCGAAAACTAGTCCGCCAGCCACCGTGGCGCTGTGTGGTTTGGTTCGTCCACCGAAAACTAGTTCGTATGCCAAGATTATATTCTCGCGAATATAATGTCCGTAAACTGAAAAGTTTGTGAGCTAAAGCGTTTGTAAGCTGAGGTATCACTGTATATAGTGCAGAAACTCAGTCTTTTCTATCGTGACATATAGCATTGTGACTCTTTTTATTTACTTACAGTAATTAAAGGAGTGGGTCTGTTGTGTCTCCCTCTCATTTGTTTGCAAAGTCGGGAGGGTCGCCACAGGAGGTCTGATGTGATGTGCTGTGCTTTTTTTTCCATGCCTTCAAACGGCCCACCTGCTCCAGGATTGTGCTCAATTTTTTTCTCTGCCAACCTGACATTAAACACGTACACATTTTTTTTTTCATATCAGAAATATAAGCTAGGAAAATTGTTGATATGGTTCAATTGAAATATTGATATTACATACAGCGTGTATCAGATTTAAAAAAAATATGTACAACAAAATTGTCACATTTGAACACTATTTGTCATTGTTGAAACATCACAAAAAGCGAAATCCCTTTTTATCCCGTCATGCAAAGCACGAATTTCTGTCCTGATTATGGCGCGCTATCTTGGCTGTGTGTTTACCGTATCTCCCGAAAGTAGGTGTGCCTCAAGGCGGTGGCGGCCGTGATGCGTTCGTCCGCATCGTAAGCCAGCATCTGGTAGAGCAGAGACACGGCGGAGGCGGTGCAGTTGGGCAGCAGGCGCGAGATCCCGCTCCCCTTCTTTGTGGGGAAGTTAAAGTGCATCGCTCGAGACCTGGATGCAACGTGACTGATTTACAAACGTGTGATGATAACAAGTAGGTCATCTTTTGTTTTGTTTTTTTTTATGTGATCACGCAACAGAATTGGCATCATGATAAAAATCTGTTTTTCGTGTGATGTCAAAGAGACATGAGCTCGAGCGTGACAACCTACTGCTTGAATTTGCGCAGGACGCATTGCTCTGGAGTGCCGAGCACGTCGTGGATTTTGGCAATCTGATCCAGCTCGTTGGCACCGGGGAAGAGAGGGTTCAAGCTGAAACACAATGCAGCTTGTGAGATGGATTGATGTGTTTAGCCACATGCAATGTTTTACTACAGCAACATTCAAGGAAAGCTTCAAAAAGCATTTAAGAAAGATAGCTTCAGGCCAGGCACTAAATGTAACATCCCATTGATATACGTATATAACAATTAGTACCGACTGGTGACATTTTAGCAGTGGCGGACCGTCATGGCCTGCAAAGCCTTCTCTGCTGGCCTAAAAATATCTGACTCACGGACTGATGTTAATTATATTTTGTCCATGAATTCTTCTGAAATCATTTCAAATTATCCTCAGTTTTCTTTAATTACTTTTCCCCTGTTGCGCTGCTTCCAGATCTGTGTTTTCCTATTTAAGCATTTAGTCAATGACATTTCAGCCATTATTTCCTATTACTTACTTATTTATTATTACCTGGACACCTTCACAATCAGTCCTGCGGGGCCTGGAGCATCAAATTTGTCGATCAAACTGTTGCTCTAACCAATCAAATTTCGAGTTGGCAACCCAAAAAGGGTACCAGCGCCTTCTTGCAGGCGCTGGTCAATGCCAGAGTTTTTGCAAACTATGATTAGCTAGTCACTAGTCAATCATAGTTTGCGAAAACTGCTCTGATCGCAAGGAACTAGTGATGAGAACATACTGGCCAGAGCTAGCACACTGTATCGCTAGTGAGCTGCATAAACAAATATATTATTGTGTTGATTTAATAGCAGTTTGTCAACCCACAAAGGCTGAGGAGGCGAAAAAAATTGATTTGGTTGGAACTATGATTGGCCTAGTCACTAACTAATCATAGTTTGAAAAAATGTACATAGTTTGAAAAAAAGGGACATCATTATCAAAGGTCAGTCAGTTATTTTCTGGATAATGGTACCCTCTAGTGGACTTGTAGTCAATAACAACACACCTTTTTCAGTCTGGATTTATTCAGACGTAGCACTACTGAAGGCCTAGTGATGAAATCCACAGCCCGCCACTGCATTTTAGAAGGCTTTAGCCAACGGATGTTTGAATAAAAAAATAGTGGAGCATCACACAAAGACAGATAACGTCGCTGATAAAATCGCATTGATTCTTTATCCTCTTACTGGGTCACTCACTGTCATGAAACTCCTCTTTCTTGTTTTTGTCGACATGACAATATTTTACTGCCCCCGGTGGCCAAGATCGGCACACTAGGAGGGGGATCAGGTTTACATTGTGTGTCCTGTTATGATATATATATATATGTATATACATATACATAATATATATGTATATTTTTTTCATCTAAATTACAATATCAAAGAGTGATCTTATATATATACATATATATATATATATATATATATATATATATATATATATATATATATATATATATATATACATATATATATATAAATAGGCGGATGGAACAAATTCAACTTCCCCAGACCGCTGTTGTGACACCCAATTTGAAAGTGTCTGTTACCTCATAATCTCAAAAAAGACACAGCCGGCACTCCAGATGTCCATCTTTAAGCTGTAGTAGCCGTCAGTCAGGAGGCACTCGGGGGCACGGTACCAGCGTGTGGAGATGTACTCTGTGTGCGGAGGTCTGGAGTTCACGCTCCTGCACGAGCCAAAGTCGCCCAGCTTTAGGATATTTTGCTAGAAACCGATAGATATAAATAGTAGATAAAAATGTTGAAAATTGCCATTTTGTTTTGATTGATACAGGGATTCATTTCATCTCACTTTGATTAGAATGTTTTCTGGCTTCACATCTCTGTGGAAGATACCGCAGCTGCAAAGAGAAGTTAGACATTTTTTCAGTACAGCCAATACAAAATGGAAATAAAATAAAATGAGAGGCATAAAACACAACATACAACACCTAAAGCTTTTTACATGGAATTATATATGTATAATCATAACAAATAAGAATGCACTTGCCCATGTTTCTTTTTTTTTTTTGTGAAATACTAGTTTTAGACAAAATCATTCTAAATGTTATCTTTGGGCAACTGAGGCATAGTTTTAGACATTGTACATCAGGAGTGTTCAATACAGTACGTCGATCTCCAAGTTACTATTGGTAGATTGCATGACAAGGTGATGTGAAATTGTCATGAAATAACTCTTACTAATAAAGTTTAATTACTTTGAAAGAAACTCGGCGTCAGCCTATCATCCCATCCTTCACTTGATTGATGCATCGGACAACCAATTCGATGACATCTCATTATTAGGTACACCGTGCGCCCCTAAGCGTTGCAAAGTTAACAAGCTAGTCGTTAGTTACATAGTAATTTTTTGCTCGTTTTTGTCCTCTTAAACATAAAATAGGGTATCAAAATGAGTGGCGGAGTTGGACCAAGTAAGAAGATAAAACGTATCACTTTCATACGGAATGGGAGGACTTTTTTTAAAGTGCGTCTGTCTCGTATGCCAGTTATCAGAGTGAACTCATGTAATGGTAAAAAATACATCATTATGTTGTGTCGTGCAACATATGCGGTTATACATCAACATAAGTTGCAAGAATCCTCAATATATTAATATCATGGGTAGATAACTGACTTGGTCATTTCAAAAATAGCTCCCATGCTGAAAAAGTGTGAGTACCCCTGCTGCACATCATGTCCGGTTATGTTCTTTTTCCTGTTTTTGTTTTTATTTTGTATTATCATTTACTTAAATGTATGTCAAATAGAAGATACACAAAAAATCCTTAAACAAACTAAAATATATGAAATGGAAACTAATTGAAATTGAAAGTTAACAACGGCACTTGGGGTACTTTCGGCAGTGATTCCTTTGGGAACCACTAGGGTACCCGCGTACCACTTCTTGAGTCGCTGGACTATGACGTAATTATTACATATGTTACTGTGTGTTACCTGTGCATGTGATCCAGTGACTTGCACAGCTGGTACATGTAGTGTTTAACCGTGTGATCAGATGGCGGCGTCTGTCTCTCTGCCAAACAACAAAGAAGCATTATTCAGACAGCAACTTGGAATAAATCATTTTTGTTATTTGTTTATTACCTTTAATAAAGTCATATATGTTCATCTCCATCAGCTCGCAGATCAAAGACACGGTGCCTGTTTCCTTGTCACTAAAATGGTGAAACGAAAAATAAGAACGGAGCATGTACGTTGCAATTCAGATAAAATTGATTTTCTTCACTGGCTTTCAAGCTGTTATTTCCTCCAACATAGCTCATGTCAAGTTAATGATATTAAGTTCCATCAAATGAGCTAAGCTAAAGCTTTAATCGGGCTTACAGACAAAACAAAGTTATGTCGTGCAGCGATGACAAATCAGTGCGGCGTGGCGGCAGTCGGATGTTGCATGTTTAAGTCCCACTATGAACTAAAATAAAGTAAATATATAATAATAATAACTTGTTAGAGAGATGCCTGCTGGCTGTTGTCATGGCATTAAGCTCCACCCCCTCAGTTGAAATGGTGCAATACTTGGACCATGAGTTGAATTTCCCATTGAAGTATAATAAAGTCAACATATTTAAATAAATGTTGCGTGAAAGAGCGAATGTTGATATGTCAGGGATTGCAGGCAATTGTGTTGGTTTGGGTGAACACCTAGGACCACTATGCTACTGTATTTTAACTTATTCGCTGCCATTCCCGAATTTTTTCGGGGTTTGGTTTTTGTTGCAGGGAGTTGCCGATAAAGTGCTGGTCAAACTTCTGGCAATGTTTTTTTCCCTAGCACAAGGGGGCACCAGTTGCATTTTGTCCATGTTAGCGCTTTGTTACAGCTTCAGCTGTTGTTAAAATGCTATATACATCAATATGAATGTATTGTATTTTATTTTGTACAGCGGCCCCCATTTCAAGCTCTGATAACTCCAGACTCATATAATATAGGAATTAATCTTTTTTTCTGGTGAAAGAAGAGAGCCTAAGGTTTCTTACACTCCATTAAATGTTTATGTACTGTAGTGCTAAAATGTAATAAACTGTGGGTCCTGCAATTGGAGTAAAAATGACAAAAACTGGAGTTGACACATTTTTGCACATCGTCTGGCAGTGAATGAGTTAATGTTGCTCATGTGATAGCGGTAATTGATGAACAAAAAAATGTTTGGAGGTGTGTTTTTGGTGGAAAAGGTTTGGAGAACTAGTGCTTGCGATGCTCACGGATTCAACTCATCGTCATGCGCTTCGATTCCAAATTTTAACAATTCTGGATCTTTGGACTTTAGAGCTTCCACTGAATTATCAAAATAAAGCGAATTTGTGACCAATTAGAAGACGTTTAAATAACTCACAAAATCAGTTCGTGCAGGTGGATAATGTTTGCATGTGGGCTAAGCCTCCTCATGGCTTGAACCTCCCGCAAGTTGTTGGCTTGTTCCACGCTGCACAAGACAGACCACAAGATGTACTTCCAAAATGCTGATAAAATATCATAATTAACCTTTGCATTTTTTGTATGCTCCAGAAGGCTTTGTCTGCTCACCTGTTAATGGTCTGCTTCATCGTCTTGCACGCGTACATTTTGCCATCTCTCAGACTCTGAGTTTTGACCACCACGGAGAATGAGCCCTCACCAATCTTCTTGATTATTTTGTAGCCTCGGAAAACATCAGAGTGTTTTATCATTTGTGCTTTGCGACACCAAGAAAGATTCGTTTGCCACGACAGAATTATCAAATAACAGAGCAGCAGGCTGCCAACCTAAGAAATTTGGCAGTAATTCTAAATGCAGAGATGTCATGAGAGTATTTCTAAAGGCTGATATTGTAGTTATTTTTTTTATTCATTCATATTATTTTATTAGTATGTTTTTTGTTATCTTGATTTAATGTTTCAATACTCCGTCCCTCCCGTGTGGACTTTGCTTGTTCTTCACGTGCCTGCACAGGTTTTATCTGGCTACTCCAGCCCGTGTGTGAATTGGTATGTGGTCTGCACACTGACAAGGATATCTGCATGTGATATGATATCTGTGTATCTGCTAGTGGTGTTGAAAATGGACCAATTGATGTGTTTGGATGTTAAAATATAAAAAAGTGTCAATAGCAGTCACAAAAAAAATGACTTTGTAAGAAAACCTTATTTTTCGCCACACTAATAAATAAAACCGAATTAGGATAAACGTTTGGGCGAAAAAGTAAATGATCATGACTATTGGTAGTAGTTGTTGTCGTGACGTTGTAAAACAGTAAAAAGTAAAATATATAGTTTTAATGGAGAATACTTCATTTCAAACTGCTCTCACGATGAAACAGCGTAATTGTAAAATAATTAAAATAATAATAATTTCAATTCTTCTAAACCCATGCTGTCCAACCAGAAGGCCCAACCAAAAAGCGCAGATTCTTTTTCTTTGACGAATGTCGTGGCTAAAAATACTGAAAACAATCCACATCAGGTCCACACGACGTAACATCACAATATGACAAAAAGTGAAAAACAACCAAAAAAAACGCAAGGCTCTTTAAGAGCACTTGCTTGCCGCCATTTTGGGAAAAAAAGAACAAAAAATGACTCGTTCATATTTGGAACAGGCATTAAATTTCTGCAACGTGTTACAATCACAAGTTTGAGTGTAATTTGCATTTTTTAGCGTCTGCGGGTGACGTTGCCGGGCGGTTAGCTTGACCGTCGCCAGGGGCAACGGGGCACGCCTTCACCCTCCCCTCTTGACCCAGCCGGCAAACGGATGGAAAGTCTTCCATCTCGAAGACGAAACGCGACAGTTACAAGACTGTGGATTATGCAGACATCCCGCCCAAAATAACAAATGTTTCTTATTATTTTACGATCAATCGTTCTTTCTTACCCTTTTTCCAGAGGTGGGCGGTGACCGCTAGCTCCCCTGCCTTGTCACCGGGCTCTTGGCTCCGGTTGCCCCGGTCGCTGTTCGCCGCCGTTTTGCACGCATTCCGAAGATTTGCCCTGTTTTTAATGCCAATTAGCCAGTTGGAGTAGTGAATCATGTGTGCACGACAATTTTGAACGGCGGAGCATGAGTTGAATGATTTGAGAATTTCAGCAAATGAGAGGGGCGCTAGTGAATCGTCTGTCTTTTGACATTTCTGATAGACATCGGCTTCCGTAGTACTGTGGCTCAATTTGACCACAAATATGCCCTGCCTCAATAAAAGTAATAACAATTGTAATAATACGGATAATACATTAGATTTATAAGCGCCTTTCTAAACTCTCAAGGACACTTTAATGTCACAGAATAAGAACAAACGTGTTTTTTCTGCGTCGCTGGTTGTCTCGGCTCTGTTGTGTCATTCCCTCCTACCTAATCCCGAGACGGGCAATTGAAATGATGAAAGGGGCTCCATTTTTACATCAGCGCTATTTGTGGCTATGTAAAACCACATATCGACAATACACGTACAAGATACTTGTTTTTAAATATTTCATAATTCATTGCTCAAACCATGTATATAAGAGCCAGCCTTAAAAACAAAACAAAGCGTGTATAAAATATGATAATAATAATTATTATTAAAAGTTAAACAATCACCCAGCAGAGTTTTTTTTTTGATTGAGAACAAAAATTATAATTTAACGCTTGCAAAAATTGCTACAGAGCAAACCAATATTGAGGGCAAGAACTCGTTGCAATGTTTAAAGTAAAATTAACGAATGTATACAACCACAACGCTTCATCCGTGGTTTTGAAATTGTCATAATCTGCGCATGCGTATAACCTCCTTGACCAGTGGAGCTAACACTGCGCATGCGTGCTGTCGCGTGCGTGCTCATAGTGTGGCACAAACCTGCCTTTATATTAACGCCGTTTTTTAATTTTTAAAACGCTTCAAGTCATCATGAAAACAAGGTTTACCACGGCGGACATTAGGGCTGCTATCGCCGAGATAAATGCGAAGTAGGTGACGTTTAAAGTCCCATGCCCGGTCGAATTAGCCGAATTGCTAATGTTAGTACTGTACATTCGCTTACGTGCCTTCCACTATTGATACTTTTTGGGGGCGTTTGTGTGTGTGACAGCTACATGGGTATGAGAGTGAACAACGTGTACGACATAGACAACAAGACGTACCTCATCCGGCTACAAAAGTAAGCAATGCCTTTCTGAATGCACTCATCACTCGAGTCCCGTATAAAGTTTACGACTGTTCTCTGCCTCCCCAGAATTGAGTGACGTCAACAAAGACTGAAAAGCTATGATGTCAATGATGAATTATATCATTTTCCTCTTTGCAAACATACTAATCTTATTGCACTACACCTGTCCATTCATATCAGAATCAGAAAGCCTTTAATAGTCCCACAATGGGGAAATTTGCAGTCCACAGCAGCAATTAAAAGGAGGTGGGGGGGGGGAGATAAAAAAAAACACAAACTGTACATCGTGCAAATATAAGAAAAGCCTATTAATATATGTAACTGTATTGTATCATCAGTAGTGCTATTTACAGTACAAGAGCCCATTTTTATCTAAAACTGCACCTGTGTTTTTTTTTATCTGAATCATTCAGATAAATACCAATATTATTCTATTCTATTAAATATAATGTATGAGTAATTCAATGGTATATTGACTTAGAAGTTGTCTCATAAGTCATTGTTTCACTGAACAAATAAAATAAAGTGACATTAGTAATTTACACTAGACACGTTTTGATGTTTATTGGCAAGCTTCCTTGCTCATTGACACGACAGTCATGAGCCATCATACTTTGAGCTGTGTGCTATTTACGTTAGCATCCTCTCTTGACAAGTTCATTCAGGTCTGATGTTTTAATGGTTTGGTTGGGTTTTTGGGAAGGGGCTCCCCATTCTCTGATTTTGCCGTACTGCTCCCGTAACCAATGTAACCAATTGCTCGAGATGGATGGGTGTAATTGGATCTAGGTTCAGGTGTATCTGATTTTAAAATGTCACCGGTATAACTTTGTTGAAAAAGGCCTGACAGCAAAGCGGTTCTCCTGCTTGAATCCGGAATTCGGATTCATTCTACAGACTTCGAATGGCCCAAGAATATGATGCCATCGGGCTTTGCCATGAAAGTAAGCATGTTACTTGAAATAGCATTATTATTGTCGTTATTGATTATTCAATTGATGTATCAAATTTTCCAATATACACAAGTTATGAAATGTATCCCTGTAGTGTCGTAAGCACCTGAAGACGCGGCGGCTGACTCAGGTGAAGCAGCTCGGCATCGACAGAATCGTTGACCTCCAGTTTGGCTCGGATGAGGCCGCCTACCACCTCATTGTCGAACTCTACGACCGGGTGAGTACACACTACCAGTCAACGTTTGACACCCTACCTTTTAATAATACTACTCTCGGTACTAGCAAAACGGTCAAAGATGCAATATGCTCGATTTAAACGTACAAGCTGCGCGTTTCCATTCAACCTGCAGGGTAACATCATTCTCGCGGACCATGAGTACACCATCCTCAACCTGCTGCGCTTTCGCAACGCAGAGGCCGAAGACGTCAAGATCGCCGTGAGGGAGCGCTATCCCGTGCAAAGTGCGAGACCTCCAGAACCACTCATCACGTTACAACGGTAACTTGTTGAGCCCATGGACCGGTCGCTGCCATTTACTGTGGATTTTAATGACTCCCAACCTTCAATGCAGACTCACTGAAATCATCAGTCAAGCACAGAATGGAGAGCAATTAAAAAGAGTGCTAAACCCTCACCTTAGTAAGTAATGATTAGACTTCACTTCCTGATTACCATTCTTCATGCGATCAGATTGCTAAAGTGGATTTTTCGAAACTCGCACAGCCTATGGAGCCACTCTCTTAGAACACTGTTTCATTCAAGTCGGACTGGCGGGCTCAGTGAAAGTCGACAGTCAAGTGGATGCTTCCCAAGGTATGCTCGCAAACTTATATCTCCGGTGAGCCAATTTATGGTTAATTTCTGTTTCAGTTGCACCTAAAATCCTGGAAGCATTGCAAATGGCCGAGACGTACATGGAGAAAACGGAGAAGTTTAGCGGCAAAGTATGACAAATATAGTTAAATCTTTTTTTTGTCTGCTTTTTGGATGTATCAGAATATAAGCTTTATTTTATGTAAGGGCTTCATCATTCAAAAGACTGAAAAGAAAGCAAGTTTAACACCCGGGAAAACCAGCGAAGAGCTCCTCACGTAAGTCACAATGCAGAGCGCGAACTGGGATATGCTGCTGGTGGTGTTGTTTTTCATAATTTCATATTTTATCATTTGTTAGTGTGAGAATATAATTTTCACGAAAGTAATATGATAGATAGGGAATCCACTTATTAACTAATTCACTGTCAAACAATGCAAAAATGTGTCCATTTCAGTGTCAGGGTTTTTCTCATTGTCACTCAAATTCCAGGACCCACAGAATATTGAGTTTTAGGACTGCATAAATATTCAATGCAGCGTAAGAAACCATAGACTATCTTCTTTCATCAGAAAAAAAAAATAGTTAATTCCTAAATTATATGTGTCTGGAGTTATATGAGCCTGAAATGAGGGCAGATGTACAAAAATACAATGCAGTACATGCATATTGGTTTACATAGTGCTTTAACAACAGCTGAAGCTGGAACAAAGCGCTAACATGGAAAAAGGGGGGAATGCTGCCCGCATGTGGAAGGGAAAAACATTGCCAGAGGTCTGGCCAGCGCTTTATCGACACCCAAGCATGAAAAACCAAAACCCGAAAACATTTGAGAATGGCGCCCTACGTCATATTTTCAATTCCCAAATAAATTCGGGAATGGCAGTGAATGAGTTAAGTCATGTCATGATGAGAGGAAGATAAACAAAGTAGTGGTGCTGTAGCGCCATTGTTTAGTTTGAATTTGGTGAGTTTAAAGCAATTATTAAATATTATTGAAATGTGATACAATAAAATCTCTGTTTTTTTTTGTACTTCATCAGTGTTAAAAATCATGATTTGAATTTGTGTGCTGAATTGTTAGTATTTTAGAAATGTTCTATTTTTTGTAATAGTCATTTTTAGATCACAAAACAATGCCTTATGATGTGTAAAAAAGGAGTTAATACAGTTTTCAAAATACGATCTACAGAATGTAATAATTACTCCTGTTAGACTTGAAAATACAATTCTGTAATTTATCGGAATATTCAATTCACAGGCGTTTGCAATTACAGATATGATGAATTCCACCCGTTCCTCTTTGCCCAGCATTTAAAAACTCCTTACTTGGAGTTTGAGTCCTTCAACAAGGTAAGCGCAACACATTTACCACGTCTCTTGTCGTGTTTTTCGACTGGGGTCACGTCTTGTCACAATGTTGCCTTGACAGGCGGTGGATGAGTTTTTCTCCAAGATGGAGAGCCAGAAAATCGACGTGAAGGCTTTGCATCAGGAGAAGCAGGCCCTGAAAAAGCTGGAAAACGTCCGGAGGGATCACGAGCAAAGGTTGGAGGCCTTGCATCAAGTTCAGGTGAAGAGAACAGTTGACGTGGTCAAGTCATAGACGCGTGTCACATTTCATGCTTTGAAATCAGTTACTTCATTCGGCTTCCATATATCAAATGTCTTTTTTAACTCTTTATTATTGAAGTCGTTGGACATGGTCGATGCACTTATTGTATCAAAAGCGAGGCAATCTTGCTGCAAAGCAAAAAATACATTAAGAAACTATAAAATTTTGCATACTGTGTATGTGGGAATTAGAGCCATCTAGTGGACACATTGAAATTACAGTTAACTGTAAATAAAACGCTCACAAAAGATGAACTCAGCCTTTCAAAATACAACAATTAAAAACCATTAAAAAACATGAATGAAATGTAACTTATTTTCTCTTTCAAAAATTAATTTGTCATGTGCCGTCACCAGAAAAATATCAGGTCAATGACCCGGCGCGGCTTAGATAGCCAGTGTCACATAACCAAACTCAGAAAAACAAGTTAGCCTCGTCTGGAGACTAGTATAGGATTTTTTATTACTTGACTTCATATTTTGAACTTTGAAATTTGTTGACTTCACTTTAAAAAACAAAGAAAAGTGTCTGTGTCACCGACAGTCCTCTCTCCAATCATTCCAATCATAAACTTAGCTTGTGACTGTAAAGTGTCCTTGAAAGTTTTGAAAGGCGCTTATAAATGAAATTTGTATACACAGGTAACATCCGTCTCGACTTACAACCACCCATACTTACGACCACGACCGCTGGACCCTATTTTTTTTTTTTTTTTTTTCATTAAGTCATTTAGCACTTTGTCTTTCTTCAACATTTTGAATTGATATCCACTTACGACCATTTTGACTTGCGACGGTTTTGTCAGAACGGAACCTGGTCGTAAGTCGGATCTTTTTTTTTTTTAATCTGCTGCCCACTAGTGGTCTGTAGCTATATCAACGTTGGTCTTTTTTTAATCTGCTACCCGCTAGTGGTTTGTAAATGTATCAATTTTGGTCAAATATATCCCCCCAGAGGAGACCGAGAAGAATATTGAGGTTTCTGTCACACTCTCGTATGGGTCACATGGCAGGAAGTGGATCGAGTGAAAGGCGAGCTGGTGGAGATGAACCTGGCTGTGGTGGAGAGGGCGCTGCAGGTGATCCGCAGCGCTCTGGCCAACCAGGTTGACTGGACCGAGATCGGCGTATTGGTCAAGGAGGCGCAAGCTGCCGGCGATCCCGTGGCATGCGCCATCAAGGATCTCAAGTTGCAGACCAACCACATCACCATGCTTCTAAAGTGAGACCAACAGGTCCAATGCCTGACAAAATGGCTCCTTGCTCATTCCCCCCCCCGCCTTTCTTTTAGGAATCCTTACATCACTGAAGAGGAACAGGAGGAGGCGGAAGAGTTGAAGGAGGCCTTCCAAGAAAAGGGCAAGAAAAATAAAAATAAAGACAAAGGTCAGAATAGGAAGCTGCAGAGGAACAAGCCCATTCTGGTTGATGTGGATCTTAACCTGTCAGCCTATGCCAATGCAAAAAAGTACGTAAGAAATAATGATACATTTCATTTATCAGTGCCTTTCAAAACTCTCATGGACACTTTACAGAATCTTGATGACTGGCCAATCATTTAAGTCTTCCCCTCTAAATCAGTGATACGTTTTTAAGGGGGAAGTTTACTCAAATCTACAATGTCCATTTTCAGGTACTACGACTGCAAGCGCAGTGCTGAAAAGAAGGAACAGAAAACCATTCAAGCAGCAGACAAGGTCAGAGCAGCTTTCTCCTATCTTTGTGACTGCTTTATTTCCAGTATATGATAGTTTTCCATGTTAAGCGCTTTGTTCCAGCTTCAGTTGTTGTTAAAGCACGATATAAATCAATATGGATTGTATTGTGTACCTTGACTGGAAAAACCATTGAAAGAGCTTTTCTCAATTTCGTTGAAGGCCATGAAATCAGCAGAGAAAAAGACCCAGCAGACCTTGAAGGAGGTCCAGACAGTGACCACCATCCAGAAGGCCAGGAAGGTCTACTGGTGGGTGTGGCACTTTGTAGTACTCGCCGGGTTATTCTTTGTATCCTCTCAGACGTGTATGCATGTTGTGTGTAGGTTTGAGAAGTTCCTGTGGTTCATCACGTCGGAGAACTACCTCGTCATCGCCGGGCGAGACCAGCAACAGAATGAGATGATCGTCAAGCGCTACCTGCGGGCCGGTAAATTGAGGAAAAAGACAAATTTCGCCTCTCGCTGGAATACACGGCACCGATAAAGGCGGACTTACTGCATGCGCGTCATTATTTTGTGCCTTTTTTGCCAGGTGATATCTATGTCCACGCCGACCTTCATGGTGCCACTAGCTGTGTCATCAAAAACCCAGCAGGTTCGTCCACTCATTTATGATTGACAACTTCATCTCCCCTTTGACCCCTCCCCTCCTTCACCTCCTTCCGCTTTCCAGGCAGTCCCATACCCCCTCGCACGCTGACCGAGGCGGGCACCATGTCGGTATGCTACAGCGCCGCCTGGGATGCCAAGATTGTCACCAGCGCTTGGTGGGTCCATCATCATCAGGTGAGTCACAAAGAACAGGCTTTAATTTGTTTGGTTATTGTCAACGAAGATGGATTCAAAATCAAATTTTCCAAAATAAGATTTATTTATAGTTAATTTATTCAATGCCAGAGGATGTGCACAAATATGTCCACTCCAGTGCCAGGGTTTCCGTCATTGTCACTTAAATTTCAGGACCCACAGAAGAGTTTTAGGACTACATTAACATTCAATGCAGCGTAAGAAACCTTAGAGTCCAGACTCTCTTATTTTATCATTAAAAAGAGTTAATTCCTAAATTATATGAGGCAGGAGATATATGATCTTGAAATTAGGGTGGCTGTCCAAAATGCAATGCAATACACGCATATTGGTTTATATAGCGCTTTAACAACAGCGGAAGCTGGAACAAACATGGACAAAAGGCAAATGCTGCCCTTTTGTGGAAGGAAAAAAGCATTGCCAGAGGCCATGGCCAGCGCTTTATCGGCACCAAAGCGTGAAAGAACAAAACCTGAACAAATTCGGGAATGGCGCTCTGTCATATTTTCAATTCCAGAATACATTTGTGAATGGCAGTGAACGAGTTAACAGATATTAAATATTTGTTCCTGAATAAAATATTTATAACTAACAAATATTCAAATCATCGCTAAACCATTTCATCTTGTTGCACAATTTGCAAAAAATATTACTGGTACATAAAAAGACAGTGCTTGGTTGATTGATTGGATTGGATTAGCCTTTATTAGTCTTGCAGTGGTGAAATTTACATTTTACAGCAGCAAAGTTATGAAAGAAAGGAAACGAAGAAGTAGAAAAACAAAATACAGGAGCTGCTGTAAAGGCAGCCACTCTTGCGGAGCCATCTTGAAGTACAAAATATCGTCTTAAAAATAGTGGTTCACAATGAACTTCATTATTGTTTACAAGCCCGGTTGATCATGTTTAGGTGTCCAAGACTGCGCCGACAGGAGAGTATCTGACGACTGGCAGCTTCATGATCAGAGGTAGGACAACTTTTAGAAGGCTTATTTTATTTAGCATAGCAACAACTGAATGATCGTAGTCTTTTTTTTTCGTGCGCAGGAAAGAAAAACTATCTACCCCCTTCCTACTTAATTATGGGCTTCGGCTTCCTCTTTAAGGTAAACCATCGAATGAAGTTACAGACGCTCCCCACGTTACGAACGAGATGCGGTTGTTTGTAAGGTGAATTTGTTCGGAAGTTGCTCCAGTGCTACATTTTGTATGGAATGTATGTTTAAGTCAAACACTGAACGGGGAAGTATAAAACACAGATGCTCTAACAGTCGTTAAATAAATTCACAACTACTGTAGTATTTTCTTACTGAATTACGTGCCAGCAGCCATTACTTTTTGTCATGCATCGCCTCTTCCTCAGGGCGTCAACTGGGAAGAGGGATTTCCTCCCCGCCGACTTACTCTACGCAGCCAATCACAAGCAAGTTCGGCCGGAAAAAGGCATGCAATACAAAATCTAACTTTGAGCATCTCTGTCCAAACATTTTTCAACATACTGTGCCCGCAAAAATGTTTGTATGTACCGTAACGTTGTAACTTGAATGTTCGTAAGTTGGGGAGCGTCTGTACTGACTGCGTCTGTTTGCATATAGGGGCGGTCGTTCAATATTTTCTTTTATGAACAAAAATGATCCCCCTGACTAACACCCCCTTCTAAAGGTAGACGAGCAAAGTGTGTTCCGTCACAGAGGCGAGCGCAAGGTAAAGTCGGTCGAGGAGGACGTGGAGGAAATGGCGTCCAGAACGGCAGAGATGTTGGAGGAAGGGGAGGAGCTTACGGGTAAGCACTAACCCTCCTCCGCCGTTCCAACAATCATCACCTGATGCCCAAGAGCCTACGTCAGGCGACGATAGCGGCGCCGAAGACGACGGAATGGAGGATATAAAAGAAGAGCATGAAGTCGGGGACTGCGATGGAACAGATGCGGTGGAGATGGCGCCAATGGACGAGGCGATGTTAGAGCAGAATGATTCAGACGGTGATGACGAAGGGAAGGAATTAAGTTATCCTGACACCGCCATCACCCTCACCCACTTGCAGCCCTTAAGGTACCAACATTACAAAGACCAGCCATCGTACTCTTTCCAGAGCTTCAGGATGAGTCATCATACCCTCACCCTTTCTTTCCAGGAGCTCTCAAAACATCGTTTTGAAGAAAGAAACCACCTCTCAGGTTCACATCTTTGGACATATTTTCCCAGAATGACCCCTCGTAAGCCGATTTATTGAACGCTGTTTCTGCAGGTTGACGTTGACATGCAAGGAAGGAAGCACATGACCGCTAAGCAGAGACGGTGAGTCTAAGGATTATTATTATTTTAGTTATTTTTAACTAATTTACTGCCAGACGATGTGAAAAAATGGGTCCACTCCAGTGCCAGGGTTTTTGTCATTGTCACTTGAATTCCAGTTCCCACAGAATATTGAGTTTTAGGACTACATAAACATTCAATGCAGCGTAAGACACCTTAGACTCTCTTCCATCAGAAAAAATGTTAATTCCTAAATTATATGGGTCAGGAGTTATATGATCATGAAATGAGGGCGGCTGTCCAAAATACAATGCTATCCGTACTGTACATATTGATTTATATAGCGCTTTAACAACAGCTGAAGCTGGAACAAAGCGCTAACATGGAAAAAAGGAAATGCTGCCCCCTTGTGGAAGGGAAAAATATCGCCATGGCCAGCGCTTCATCTGCACCCAAGCATAAAAAACAAAACCCAAACCAATTCAGCAAGGGTTTTAGTTTTTCTTGCAGGTGGGTGCCAATAAAGCACTGGTCAGACCAATGTTTTTTTTTTCCATGAGGGGGCACCATTTGCCTTTTGTACAGCCGCCCCCACTTGCACCTCATATTACTTCAGACACATCTAACTTAGGAATTAACCCTTTCTTTCTGATTAAAGAAGAAAGCCAAACGCTGCACTGAATGTTTATGTAGTCCTAAAACACAATTTCTGTGGGTCCTGCAATTTGAGTGACAATGACAACAACTCTGGCACTGGAGTGGACACACTTTTGCACGTCTGGCAGTGAATGAGTTAAAATCATGTTTTTGAAAATCCTGTTCTTGCACATGTCGTATTAGTAAGTGTTGGATTATTTTGATCGTTCACCCTTGTTTCATTGCTTCGACGGGTGTTGATGGAAGAGGATGGTTAAATCATCAGGGAGCCAGGTGTAGAACAGAAAGTTGATTTAATCTTGGAGAGCGCGGAGGCATCGCGGTGTCGTCTTAAAGAGAGAGACGAACTCGAAGGGAGAGCATTTTATACGGCGCGCAGTGTGTGACGCGAAAGGATATGACGTATTGTAAATGCGACATCATGTAAAGGAAGGCAGGATATCACGTATCAGGAAGTCCAAAATGTAAACAAAGATTAGCGAGCGATGTTTAGAGATGTTTGTATGGCGAATTACCCCAACAGTAAGCTATTTTTTTCTTTACTTTTAAATTTCTAATTGTGTTCGTTAATGCTTTTTTGTCAAGTATATTGCGTTACATATGCTGCATATGAAATCTGCTATAAATCAGTGATTCTATTTGTATTCATTTTTTTCAAGCATTAGGTTCTGGTAAACATTTACACAGTGACATTTTTTTCATTTTGTTTATTTACTTACATGTTTTAATCCCAGTGTATCACAGTTTGACTTCTCAGAAAGAATATGCCTAAAGTTTGGCCACCCACATTACCATATTTTCCGGTGTATAAGGCACATCCAAAAACCTTAATTTTCTTGAAAAGATGACCCTGCGCCTTATACAGAGGTCAGGTAATATAATAATAATATAAATAAATAAATCTCATAATACTAATAACAACAATAACAATAATAGCAACAATAATAATAAGAATAACAACAACAACAATAAAAACAATAATAATACTAAATTTAATTTATAAGTGCCTATCAAAACTCTCAAGGTCACTTTACAGTCACCTGATAAGTTTTTCTGTGGGTGAGAAACGTCAGCCACGCGCCAGCGTTCACTCAATCCAGAATAACTCAAATACGTGGAAAGCTAGCCAGCTAGCTAATACATAGCTAGCTAGTCAACTATATAGCTAATAGATATCTATCTATCTATCTATCTATCTATCTATCTATCTATCTATCTATCTATCTATCTATCTATCTATCTATCTATCTATCTATCTATCTATCTATCTATCTATCTATCTATAAATGCAGCACAGTGTCTTCCATCTATCTGTGCAGCAATGACATTTTACGATTATTGATGCGCTCGTATAATGTTGTCTGCCTTATATTTGGAAAACTTTTTTTCATTCATTGATGGTGCGCCTGATACTCCGGTTGGCCTTATACACCGGAAAATACGCTGGTAGGATCTCTGGGTAAAAAAAAAAAAAGTTCTGCTGTCTTGTCTAGAGATGAGAAGAAGAAGAATCAGAAACAGGAAGTGAGTGAACCGGAAAAGGAGACTGAGCTTGCTCCCGCTGAACAGGAAGACGACCGGGAATCCAAAACTGGCAGTGGACCGCCTCAGCTGCCATTGAAGAGAGGCCAAAAGGTGAGAAATTTTGCTCAGAAACAAGATGGAGCCTTCGATGTTCAACACAATGTGTGATGGATTTTGCAGAGCTGCAACAATGATCCCATTAATCGATGATCAAATTAATCTACAATCAAATTAATTGTACATCATTTTGATCAACCAGTGGAACGTCAAAAAAAACAAATTCCGAAGAAATAAAAATGAAAAATATCTACTCTAAAATAAAGAAAACTATATGCATGGATTTGAAGATGTCACTGTCCCCACTGGCGCTTTTAAGAAAAAAATATCTAACTTGATAAAACAGGACCATTGCAGTTAACTCATTCGCTGTCATTCCCAAATTTATTTCGGAATTGAAAAATGGGACATTCCCCAATTTGTTCGGCTTTTGGTTTTTCGTGTTTGGGTTCCGACAAAGCGCTGGTTAGACCTCTGGCAATATTTTTCCCTTCCACAAAGGGGCAGCATTTTCCTTTTGTCCATGTTAGAACTTCCTTCCAGCTTCAGCTGTTATTTAAGCACTATATAAATCTATGTATGTATTATATTGTATATTGTATAGCCGCCCCCATTTCAAACTCAGATAACTCCAGACCCATATAATTTAGGAATTAACTTTTTTTTAATGAAAAAAGATAATCGAATGTTTCTTACACTGCATTGAATGTTTATCTAGTCCGACACTCAATATTCTATGGGCCCTGCAATTTGAGTGAAAATGACAACAACCCTGGCACTGGAGTGGCAGTGAATGAGTCAACATAATCAATCCTGCTCTGTTGGCAACAGAACAAGCTGAAAAAGATGAAGGAGAAGTATAAGGACCAGGATGAAGAAGACCGCAAGCTCATGATGCAGCTGCTTGGGGTACCACGCACGCACACAATCGAACACTAGCACAACAAGGCACTCATCTACGCTTTCCGCGTCTTCACAGTCGGCCGGTGCGAGCAAAGACGAGAAAGACAAAACAAAGAAAGGCAAGAAGGGGAAGGGCAAAGAAGAGCCCCCGAGGAAGCCTCTCCCTCCTCCTCAGAAGCCTCCTCCCAAACCTCGCCAGACGACGGTGACAACCGTCACGAAACCGGAGCAGATGACCGCGGATGGCGAGGAGGCGGCTTCCACGGCGCAAGATGACAAGGTATCGGACACACCTTCTCGCGTTAAAGACACTCGTGTTCGGGAAATGACCATTACAGTGATACCTTGGCTTACGAACTTAATTGGTTCCCAGATAGTGTGTAAGGCGAAAAGTGTGTATCCCAAACATTAATTTCCCATAGGAAACCATTAAAATGAGAATAATCCGTTCCCAGGTCCCCATAAAACATAATTTACTACTTTCTAATTTTCTAAAACGACACAAAATATGCTTTATTTTATGTATAATAAATGTGCTATGGTATTATAATTAAATAAATAAACTGTACTATATAATAAAGTTGTTTTATTTACCTTTGTGATCGTCGTTGATGGCATGATGGAATGGAGTGTCCGGTTTCCTCTGCATTAAACACTTGATGAGGAACGTAACCTTCTTTTACCATCTTGAGGAATGATCCCTTGTCGGTGCTTTGCCTGCGATAATTTTATCTAGTTCCTCATCAATTGTGTTCTGTTTAGCTGGGTCGATAGCTTTTTACATCAAGTGTACAGATTGCTTGTGCGGGTTATTTGTGGAGCCTGATAGATGGGATATTTTAACCTTTCATCTACACTCTGCTTTTGAACTATCAAAGTTGAAACAAGTCAAAATTTCAGTGTTCTATCCATTTTATCACTCGCTGTCGTCTGCCTGTTTAATATGTAACCCCCCCCCCCCCCCCCGACTGCTGCGTTCTTGACCAATCACGTGGCTTTAACCGAAGACTGGGGGCGGGGAATAAAGGACAAAAAAATGTCGGCTGCCATTTTCTTGAACGGGCACGTTCAAGAACGTCAAATCACTCATTGTGGTGCTCCATGTGTATCCCGAAAAATAGTTCGTATGCCAAGGTAAGGTATACTAGCAATCCTACATGTATTTAGTGTTCTTAAACTTCTGCAATGTAGCTTTTAAAATCCAGTCTTGTTATTCTTTATGCTCTTAACATGAAGCGATGTATGTGTCATTTTTCAGGACGACGACATTGATGCGGACAACCCTGGGGCAGAGGTGACTACAACTTTGTGGTTCTTACTTAAACATTTTACATCAAGTACAAAGGGAACGTTTTGGGATAAATCCTTAAAGGACAACCGACGCTTCCGGACAAGTTGTGTCCATAATTTGTAAAATCACTTGAAATGACTTCTACTGAGCGCATTTTACAAAGATCCCACCCCATATAGCTATATTTTATATAGCGCTGAATATTCCGGAAGTCTTGTTTTCGAGTTGATGATGATGCCTTACGTGACATCACGTCTGGAACGCCCTTGACCGAGAAAGTGACACACAATGCATTTTGGGTACTTTATTTGGTCTGAAAACACCGTGTTGATGGCGAAATTAGAAGGAAAACTACATAAATAACGTGATGGTGAATCGTTGTGTGTCTCATCCAATTGCAGTAACATGCACAAAGAACGTGTAAATTTAAACAAATTCCCAGCAGACAAATCATCCCATTTCCAATGGAGCTTGTGCGCCTCCTTGTGCATTTTCTGGGCGCTACATTGGAGTCCAGATGGCTCGAATTGATACAGTAGGACTATTTGAATCATATTGATAACTGGATGAGTAACAAGAAAGCATCTCCTCCGAATCTGAAGCCATTGTTTTGATTCTGTAGCAAGGCAAGACGTCCTGGCGTGATGTCACGAACTGGGGGCGGGACTTTCTGAAAATCACCAGTTCGGAGCTCATTTTGTGGCAGTTTTGGGACACTTGAAGTCATTTTTATTGCTGTTTTTCATTTGACTAAAAATATCAGCCTGCGTGTTTTGGGTATTTTAGATGCTCTAAAACGTTTTTCTGATGTCAGTTAGGAAACAAAAAAGTGATGTCGGTTGTCCTTTAAGTGTCATGTGATTTCTTCGAAGATGGCGTTTACAATGTGGTGGTTTCATACTTTCAGAATCAGAATCAGAATACCTTTATTCGTCCCGCAATGGGGAAATTTGCATTGTTTGTAAAAGCGTCACCTCAAAGAACACACACTGAACACCACTCCCTGACAGTATGTTTAATGTTATGATTGTGTTTGTGGACGCACCAGGAAGCAGAGACTCTTCTCACTTCGCTGACAGGTCAACCTCACTCCGAGGACGTGCTGTTATTCGCGGTGCCTGTGTGCGCCCCCTACACCGCTCTTACCAACTGCAAGTGCGTAACGCCGTGATCCACTCAACTCACTGTGGTGATTAAAGCAGTATATAAGGGAAGGATCATGTTTTTTTTATTCTTTCACACCAACAGGCACAAAGTTAAACTAACACCAGGCTCACAAAAGAAAGGCAAAGGTAAATATATATATTTTTGACGCCTCGCAGTTGAGAATGTGAGCCACCAAATGGCTCAAAGGAAGAAAGAATAATGTATTTTCCGGAGTGCAAGTTGCACCCCCGATGAATGGTGAATTTTCAAACATTTTCCATGTATCAAACACTCCTTCAATGAATGAGAAACGTTTTCCAAATATAATATATAAATATTGGATTGGATTTGCCTTTATTAGTCTCGCAGTGGAGAAATTTACATTTCACAGCAGCAAAGTTATGAAAGGAATATATATTAAGGTTTTCCAAATATAGGGCACACAACACTATAAGAGCGCATCAATAATCATAAAATGTCATTGCTGCCCAGATAGATGGAAGACCTTGTGCTGGCTGCATTTAGCGGGCTATCAAGCTAGCTAGCTTTTATCTCTATAGCTATCTACATGGCTAGCTGGCTAGCTATATATTAGCTATAAACCTATCTAGCTGGCTAGATTTCTATCAGCTATTTAGCTAGCTTTCTATCTATTTGACGAAAACCTATGACTGTAAAATGACTCAGAGTTTTGAAAGGCGCTTATCAAAGAAATGCATTATTATATTACTTAACATAAGGTGCATCTGCATATAAGGCACAGGGTCATCTTTTGAAGAAAATCAAGGCTTTTGTGTGCGCCTTATACACCGGAAAATACGGTACACTCTGATCATGAGTTGAATTCACATCCATTGCATGAAACGTCACAGACACCGCCAAAAACGTGTGTTACTCTTTTTCTTTGTCACAGCCGCCCGCACCGCACTTTTGAGCTTCATGAAATCCAAGGAGGCTTCTGTAAGAGAAAAGGACTTGCTACGTAGCGTCAAGGTACTGAGTCTGAATCCCCACACATACACTTAAAGGACAATCGACGTCACTTTTTTGTTTTTTAACTGACATCAGAAAAACTTTTATATCATCTAAAATACCCAAAACACGCAGTATGATATTTTTAGTCAAATGCAAAACAACAATAAAAATTACTTAGTGTCCCAAAATCTGCAAAAAGTTGTGCTGTGAATTGGGCATTTTCAGAAAGTTTTGTCACGCCAAGACGTCTTGCATTGCTTATGAATCAAAGCAATGGCTTCAGATTCGGAGAATATGCTTTCTTGTTACACATCCAGTTACGAATATGATTCAAATAGTTCTGAAGAGGAAAGCATACATGTTTGCAATCGATTAAAGAATTATATGTGCCATTTTGAGGCAACATTGGGGCAAAATCTCTCACCCCAAAAAAAAGAGGCACAAAATGGCGACCTCCAGTGGCTTGGATGCCCTCTTCTGGCGGCTTTTGGGTGCAACACGGTTCTCAGACCAAACAAGTACAGCAAAATACATTGACGTGATGGAAGGACTGCGACAATGTGTCTTTTTTCGGTCAGGGAGCTGTCCTTTCGTGACGTCACGTACGGACTCGTCACCAACTCAAAAACAAGACTTCCTGAATATTCAGAGCGAGTCTTAAAACGTAAAATATAGCTACATGCGGTGGAATCTTATTAAAATACGCTCAGTAGAAGTCATTTGAAGACATTTTACAAATTATGGACACAACTTGTCCGGAGACGTCGGTTGTCCTTTAAATACTGTTATGGCCTGAACTGATTGGATTTATTCATGTGACAGGATGCCGATCTGTCCAGAAACATGCCTGGCAAAGTCAAAGTGTCTGCTCCTAACTTGCTGGCTGCTAAGAGGAAATAAGACACTGCACGACAACTGTGGAAACGCCTGCCTTTAGATGTGTCGACGAATGAAAATGGACTCATAATGATCTAAATCATTCTTTGAACCGGAGAAAAAAAATGTACAGAACTTTTTTGTTGTTGTTGGACTAAATTTAATTTTGGCCACAACATTCAGTATCACATGATTTTATTGACAAAACGGCTTGGGTTTGATCGACACACCCAGGAGGTATGATGGGAAATCACTATTTTATTATTCATGACAAAAGACACGAAACATTACAAAAATAAAAATATTTATAACAACTTTCTGTACAATTAAAAAAAATAATCCCATCAAAGTCCTTGAAGTTTGCTGTGGAAAGATAAGAGAGCAGTAATGTTAATAGCTCAGTTTTGATCATTTTTTCATAAACAAATGTACTGAACAGTTCTTACCTGTCCTCAAATGTTCTGTTGGATGGATAGTACACCTTAAATGCAAAACCGCTTCTTGGGAAAGAGCCCTGGTGAAGTCATGAATGCAATTTTCATCAATCACATTTCACGTTTGAGGTGACATTTTTACCGCAATCCATGAATCACGGTCCAGGATTTCCACTTTTACATGTTTTATTTATGGGGCCTTTTAACTCATTCACTGCCATTCACAAATGTATTCGGGAATTGAAAATATGACGTGGAGCGCCATTTCCGAATTTGTTCAGGTTTTGTTTTTTAATGCTTGGGTGCCATTAAAGCGCTGGTCAGCCCTCTGGCAATGTTTTTTCCCTTCCACAAGAAGGCAGCATTTCCCCTTTACCCATGTTCGAGCTTTGTTACAGCTGATATAAAACAATATGTATGTATTGTATTTTGTACAGCTGCCCCCATTTCAAGCTCAGATAACCTTAAACCCATATATGGCTTACAAACTTAATTGGTTCCCGGACAGAGTGTGTAAGGCGAAAAGTGTGTATCCCACAAATTAATTTTGCATAGGAAACCATTAAAATGAGAATAATCAGTTCCCAGGTCCCCATAAAACATAATTTTCTACTTTCTAATGTTCTAAGCCTTAAAACTACACAAAATATGCCTTATTTTATGTATAATAAATGTGCTATGGTATTATAATTAAAGAAATAAATGACTGTATTATAAAGTTGTTTTATTGACCTTTGTGATGGTCGTTGATGGCTTGATGGAATGGAGTGGCAGGTTTCATCAGCATTAAACACCTTTAACCGTCTTGAGGAATGATCCCTCGGAGGTGCGTTCTCTGTAATAATTTTACCTTGTTCCTCATCAATTGTGTTCTGTTTAGCTGGGTTGATGGGATATTTTAACCTTGCAGATTACACTCTGCCTTTGAACTATCAAAGTTGAAACGAATCTTTCACTGTTTTCTATCCATTTTCTCATTTTCTCTGTCGTCTGCCTGTCTCTTTAATGTTTAACGGCCTCACTCTCTGTCGGGATGGGGAATAGAGGACAAAAATAGTCGGCTGCCATTTTGTTGTTAGGAGAACGCGCTCGTTCGCGAACAACACATCATTGTGGCGCTCTGTGTGTATCCCGAAAAATAGCTCGTATGCCAAGGTTAAATTTTCATAAATTTAACATTCGTTAACCGAAAAGTTCGTAAGCCAAGTTGTTCGTAAACAGAAGTATCACTGTACTGTAACTTTGGAATTAACTCTTTTTCTGATGAAAGAAGAGAGTCCAAGGTTTCTTATGTAGTAGCATTGAATGTTTATGTCGTCCTAAACTAAATATTCTGTCGCTCCTGGAATTTGAGTGACAATGACAAAAACCCTGGCGGACACATTTTTGCACATCGTCTGGCAGTGAATGAGTTAAGAAGGGCTAATTTAGCCAGGAAGGATGTTTGAAGTCACGCAAAAGGGGGAGGTGTTTACATACCGGGTTGACGCAATGACAGTCGAAGTGCGTGACGCTGAAGGGGTCGTACTTATCGGCAAAGACCACAACGTCGGGGACGGGGTATACGCGTAGCGCGTAGTCGTATGCCCAAAACACAGGAGTGACTGAGAGAGGCAGCGGGGCCAGGTGAGCCTGCGACAGGATGCTCCGGACAAACTGATCAAAACAGGAGCAGCGTCATTAGAGACAACGTGAGGTTTATTTGTATTGATTTATTTTGTAACAAACTCACATGGTTGGGTATGTCCAGATTACTATTAGGCAATCTTACGCAGTTTCGGCACATTTTGTTGACCAGGTCCTCACGAATGATGATGATCTCTTGGCTACAGAATTGGATTCTGAAAAAGAACACAAAACAACAACCAAAAAGTAAACGTTCACTTTCCAAAACATGACCAAGACAAAAGTGCCAAAGTTATTAATTCATTCACTTCCAGATGATGTGCAAAAATGTATCCACTTTAGTGCCAGGGTTTTTGTCATTGTCACTTGCATTCCAGGACCCATAGAATATTGAGTTTTAGGACTATGTAAACATTCAATCCAACAGAAATCTTAGACTCTCTTCTATCATCAGATAAAGCATTAATTCCCAAGTTATATGGGTCTGGAGTTATCAGAGCTTGAAATGGGGGCGTGTATACAAAAGGCAAATGCAATAGATACATATTGGTTTATGTAGCGCTTTAACCACAGCTGGAGCTGGAACAAAGTGCTAACATGGAAAAAAGGAAAATATGCCCCTTGTGGAAAAGAAAAAAATTGCCAGAGGCTATGGCCAGCGCTTTATCAGCACTCAAGCATGAAAAAACAAAACCTGAACAAACGATGACATATTTTACATTTCCGAATACATTTGTGAATGGCAGCGAATAAGTTAAACAGCAAATTTCTCCATTGTGAGGTCTATAAATGTTTTTTTTTCCTTTTATCTTAAAACTAGCACAAATTCTGCAGTTCAATCGCGGATCCAAATGTTCAAAGCAAATATGGCGTGTTAGCAATTAGCTGTTATGCAAGAAGCACACTGCCAATTGTACTGAAGTCTGTAAATGCTTTAATAATAATAATACTAATAATACCAATAATACTAATACTACTACTACTACTACTAATAATAATAATAATAATAATAATAATAATAATACATTTCATTTATAAGCACCTTTCAAAACTGTCAAGGTCATTTTACAGTCACAGGATATATATTTTTTCCTCTGTGTGAGCAGTGGCGGCCACACGCGCCAGCGTTCACTCAACACGGAAGTAACGGAAATAGATAGAAAGCTAGCCAGCTAGCTAATAGATAGCCAGTGAGCTAGATAGCTAGCCAGATGAAGCTTAATGAAGCTGGTAACAGCTAGCTAGATAGTTAGCTAACTTGGATGACTAGCTATCATCCAAAAGAAAAGACGCTGGCTGGCGATATTTGTTTGTTTTATTGTTTTTTCTTGTAGTTGAACACGGCTACTTTTTTTAGCACAATATTTCTTCACAATAAAAGTCAAAAGAACAAAAAATGTCTTCCCAATCAAAGTTTGAGCTCTTCTGTTGACCAAACTAAGGCCGGCGAGGTCACGTACTTATCCCACGGTTATCAGTTTGAGAATATTTCAAAAACTAAATCATTTTTTTGCGTGGTTTCTTCTTTGGTAATTTTAGTACCCTTTTATTTCAATTTTTAAATCTCATTTTTTAAACATCTTCAAATATGTGAAAACGTTGTTTTGTCACTTTGTGAAGCGAAGCGACCTGGTGTATGAAACACGCGATATCACTAAAACCTGTCTCTCATTTGTGCTAACGTTACGCCCGAGAGCGCACCACACGTTTACCTGCACGGGTTGGTGGTGAACGCAGAGAAAGGAACCCTTTGTCGGAACTCTTCAGTGATGTGATCCGCCAGCGGAGGTCTGCGGGGGGTGGGGGGGACATGAATAAATTGGCAATTTTTTGGAAAAAAAATACACACAAAAAAATGACAAAAACTGTTACAGTCATGTGTCAAGAGTTCCATACTAAAATTTGTATGTCAACAAACTTCATCAACTAATGGAGATTTGTGTTCTTTCTTTAATATGATTATTACCGTGGGAGGATGGTACCCGGACCTGGATCTTCGGGGCCGGGAACGAACACAAATCGACTACTGCAAGTTAAAAACAAGGATATTGGAAATGAGGCACAAAGTCCAATGCTAACAACAACAACAAAAAAAAACGTTTTTTTTTTTAAATGCGTACATACTTGTTGAGTATGTTGGGGTGTGCACATATGCTGTCAGCTAATGCCTTCAGCGACTCTAAAAAAGGGCAAAACGGCAAAATGAAACACTGAATTCTCACATGATTGTGTGATAGAGAATAGACAGAAAAGAAGTTAGCATATTAAAAGTTTCATGCCACCGAACACAAGGCCCAAAATGGAAGCACAGGAAATCTGGGGTCAATCTGAGGTGAACAGACACAGCCTGGTAAACTGTCATCTTCATGTAGGAGATCTGGCCTTGGACTAATTTAGGACTTGGTCAACTCCTTCACAGGAAGAGCTCAAGGCCAGGTTGCAAATCTATCAGTTCATGGAAAGGACAACCATATTAAATGTCTATGTTCTGTTGTTTTATGGATGTAGGTGCTTGGGACGTCCTGGGGCGTGGTATTCAAATGAACAAGACTGGGTTTTACTAATGTATCACTTAAAGGACAACCGACGTTTCCAGACATGTTGTGTCCATAATTTGTAAAATGGCTTCAAATGACTTCTACTGAGCGTATTTTACAAAGATTCCACCGCATATAGCTATATTTTACGTTTTAAGACTCGCGCTGAATATTCTGGAAGTCTTGTTTTTGAGTTAATGACCAGTCCTCACCCTATGTCACTGAAGGAACGCCCCTGACCGAAAAAAGGACACATTGTAGCAGTCCTTCCATCACGTCAATGCATCACGTCAAGTAGGCCCAAAGAGAGGCAGAAGAGGGCGACAAAGCTCCATGTAAGGAATTAATCAGCCTGTGGAAACGGGCTGATTAATTCCTTACACGGCTTTGACACCATTTTCTGCCTTTTTAGGTGAGACATTTACCCCCAATTTTGCCTCAAAATGACACGGAATAAATTATTTAATTGATTGCAAACATGTATGCTTTCCTCTTCAGAACTATTTGAATCATATTCATAACTGGATGAGTAACAAGAAAGCATATTCTCCGAATCTGAAGCCATTGTTTTGATTCTCGAGCAAGGCAAGACGTCTTGCTGTGACACCACGAACATGGGGGCGGGACCTTCTCAAACTGGCCACTTCCGGTTTCAAATTGAAGTACTTTTTAGACACTTTAAGTCATTTTATTGGTGTTTTGCATTTGACTAAAAATATCATACTGCGTGTTTTGGGTATTTTAGATGCTATAAAATGTTTTTCTGATGTCAGTTAGGAGACAAAAAAGTGACGTCTGTTGTCCTTTAAATTTGAATATACATGAATGGCTGCGTCCCCGGCCGGCAGTAAAAGACAATCTTCTTGTGTTCGAGCCTTTGTTCACAGTCTCTGGCGAATATCTCTGACGTTGTGAGAGTAGAGTTGCGCGATACTTGCCTTTAAGTGACTTGATGTGATTTTTTCCATACGGGACAGAAGAGAAGTTTCCACAAAAGACGAAACAGGTGGGAGGCATTGCAGCGTAGCCTGGCAACACAATGTTGAAATGGTTGATTAGCAATGTTGCTAAGCTCTTGAATGTTAAATAATAACATTTAATAATAGCTGCCCTTCTAAATGATTACAATCCCCGTATAAAAGTTGTAGTATACCGTACATTGTTTGAAATGAGAAAAAATATATATAAAATACAGGGAAAATGTTTAAGTTGACAGGTATGTAATAATTAGTTCATAGTCATAGTACCATATTTTCTGGAATATAAAGCGCACCTTCAACTAATGACATTTAAAAACCTTTTTCATACATAAGGTGCACCGTATTATAAGGTGTTCCTTCATCAAGTGACATTTTAAAACGTTTTCCATACACAAGGCACACCGGATTGTGAGGTGCGTGGTCAATTTTTGAAGAAAAAAAAAAAAAAAAAAAAAAAAAAAAAAAAACATCTTTTAGGTGCGCCTTATAGTGCAGAAAATACGGTATTAAATTTGCATTTGTGCTATCTAATTAGAAAAATGAGCATGCGTGCTAATGACGGAATGAAAACAGATGTTTTTTTCATTTTCACCTTCATTTCAAAAGCTACCACGTCACATGCTCCTACATGTCTCGTCACTAACTACAGATGCCCCCCAATTTACGAACGAGATACATTCCGAGCGGTCGTTTGTAAGTTGAATTTGTTCTTAAGTTGCTTCAGTGCTATATTTTGTATGGAATCTGTGTTTAAGGCTTTTATAAGTATGTTTAAGATTTATATAAGTATGTTTAAGGCTGGTAAAAGTAACATGTATTTGTTTGTACTGAAAAATAAACGTTTAATAGAATACAGTGAAACCTCAGTTTACGAACCCCTTGGCCAACGAACTTTTCGGTTTACGAACGTTACATTTATGAAAATTTTACCTTGGGATATGAACTATTTTTCGGGATACACACGGAGCTGGGTCGTTCGCTAACGAGCCCGTTCTAACAAGAGAATGGTGGCCACTGTTTTTGTCCTCTATTCCCCGCCCCCAGTCTTCGGTTAAAGCCATGTGATTGGTCAAGAACGTAGCAGTGGGGGATGGGGTTACAGACAGAGAGAGAGTGAGGCTGTTCTCCAAAAACCAAAATGGTGTCTTCAGTTAAAGCCATGTGATTGGTCAAGAACCCAGCAGTGAGGGGGAGGGGTTATACATTAAAGAGATAGGCAGACAGAGAGAGAGAGTGAGAAAACACACTCACACACGAAAGGGAGGACACAGCTTGTTTGTAACTCGAATGTTCGTAAGTAGGGGAGCATCTGTAATCAGAACAGTGCAAGCAGTAGCTCGGCATACCCGAAAACATGAGGTTGAGCTTCTCCATGACTTCCACGCTGTCCAGCCACACGTCGGAAACCAAAACAAACATGGCGTCTTCATTTTCCTCCTCCAGCTGCTTGAGCTTTGCCGACGCCTTCACTGACGTCGTGGACGGACCGCCGAAAAAGTTCACGTTGCCAAAGTACGCTCTGGTGGCAAAAGAGAGCCCATTGTGAAGATGGCTAAGGCTAGGATCCAGCGCCCTACGTGACCTACGGTTCCAAAAAATATTTTAAAAAATGGATGCATATGGTTAAGCAATGATACCGTGTAGCTGATGAAGGTTCGACAGGCGGTGTTCCAAAACCATTGACGTGAAACACAGAGTCCTCGTACCAACCTGAAAGACAAAAGGTGAAAACATTGATGATAATAATAATAATAATACATTTCATTTATAAGCGCCTTTCAAAACTCTCAAGGTCACTTTACAGTCACAGGATAAGTTTTTTTTCCTGTGCGTGAGCAGCGGCAGCCACACGCGCCAGCGTTCACTTAACCCGGAATAACTAAAATAGATAGAAAGCTAGTTAGCTTGCTAATAGCTAGTTAACATATAGCGAGCTAGATAGCTAGCTAGCTAGATAGATATCGAATAGATAGCTTTTGGTTCGTGGATGGACAACAGAGAAAATCATAATCTCATTTCAGGCAAACAGCATACCTGCCAACTTTTGAAGCAGGGTCTCTATCTATCTATCTATCTATCTATCTATCTATCTATCTATCTATCTATCTATCTATCTATCTATCTATCTATCTATCTATCTATCTATCTATATCTAAGCCGAAAGGAAAAGAAGGAGATGTGCACACATATATATATATATATATATATATATATATATATATATACATATATATATATATATATATATATATATATATATATATATATATATATATATATATATGTATATTTATTAATGTATTTATTTAAAGTGTCATGCAAAAGCCAAAGAAAAAAGTGCAAGAGGCACTGTGTTCATTATGGTTCTCGTTACTCTTTATAGATACAGTATATTTTCAGTCAGAAGGGCGATTTTTAACATTACAGCTACTTAAAATTGGGCTTAAAAACACCATGCAAATAAACACCTGGTGAATAACGAATCATAACGTTATTATCAAGAGGATGTTTCCGGTTTTCGGTCGTCTTACCCTCAGCCAGTCCGAAACTGTATTCAGTATAAAGGCCATTATGAAACTGGTGGAAGCAGAATTAAGGCAAATAACAACTCGATTTCTTGAGCAATTCAAAGACTTGAAAGAAAGGATATTGCCTTGGACATATTGAGCTCTACTGTCCCGGTTGGATCTTCCAGGAAGAATTTCCCCTTTGAAAGGGGGGGAAATAAAAAAGAAGACATTTTTGACACACAAATTCACTTCATCAAGTAGTAAAATGCACAGTGTCCACCCGCCTCACCTCTTTTAGTTGTGTGATCATGCCGAGTACAATCACGCCCCCCAATTTGGCCGTGCAGCCGAGCAAAGCCTCAATGGTCTTCAACTGGACAACACGAGGGGGGGAAAAAAAACAAATAAAAAATTGACAGAACCAAAATAGGACACAGAATGATGCAATGATAATGATACCTGAAATTTGTTTTGATTAGGCACAACGGCGGCTCCTATGACAGGCGGGGTAAACAACTCGTGCCGACGCGTGCGCTGGAAACAGAACAACCACAAAAGTAAAAGCAACGAATCCAAAGAGTGACGACAAAGAATGAAAAGTAGGAGAGCCGACCTGCAGAAGGATGGCGTAGCGCTCACGGAAAAGTTCCGCCTTGTCTCTTGCGATGCCGCACAGACCCGCAGCTGGATGGTTGGTCATACCGATGCTGAAAACAACATTACGTGGATATATAAAGTGACCCGCCTTAACTATGTCGCAGATCAAGCAGTACTTGTTTTTGGTGCTTTATAGTGCTCCCACTTCCTTTTGTCCCAATTATCCTTAAACTGAGGAACAATGGAATTAACTCACGGAACAAATTTCTTCTGCTCCGCATTGTAAATGTATCGAGGCACATCAAAGGCACCAATGATGTTGAAAACGTTGCTCCTGCAAATGAGTCAAACAGTTGAAATTGTGAGAAATGTCCCCTTCAAAAATGACCCCAATAAAAGACTTATTCTACAGGTCAGCGATCTGTTAGTTTCTTACATGGCTTCATCACAGGATTGAGAGCAGTCTTGCACAGCGTTCACCACCACCGGTAGCTCGATCATGCTCGAAGACACTTTTTGATCACCAAAATCGCACACACAAATATATATATTAACCCTTTTCTCACCCAGCACCAAGACCAATACGCTCACTCACATGGTTGCTTCTCGACAGCATCCAGCACTCTTTCGATGATGTCATCTAACTCAGTGGGACTGACAGACTCCAAGGCGTCCACCAGGTATTTGGTGGCCTCACTTTGGACAACATTAAAAAAAGTGTTTTATTTGATTAAATGATTGTAACAGAGATTCAGTATTCATGTATTTGTTCCGTCTTCTCCCATTTTGCATTTAAGCCTACTATGTGTTGCAGTCTTGAGTTTTTCCCCACAACATAAACAACAGCTGACAGTGTCAAAGATGTACATTATTCATGTTGTGAATCTATCGATTTGGTACTACGCTTTTATTAGTAACAGTACATGGAGCCTGTTGATGACACACCAAAAGAATGTGAATCTTAGACACCTAGTACAGGAAAGTGACAAAAGTAAGTTTGAAAACAATTCCAACGACATATTACGCGAATTAATGAAGTCGACAAGACGAACTGAAACTGCAAGAATACCAGCTAAAATAAAATATGCCAAACTAGAAAATACTTAGTGGTACATACGGTCGGAGAACAAGTCCCCGCATTTTGAAGTCAGTTACAACTCTCGATTTAATTGTGCGGCTAGCATCCATCTTTGTTGACTTGACTGGTCAACAAACTCGTGCCTTGGCGCCAAATATTTTACTTCCGCATGTCACTTTCGTCACTTCCGTGAAAGTCACGTTTAAACTCGAGTTAAGAGGTTTGTAACATGTAAAACAAACAAAAATGTGTATTTTTATTTAAAGTATGATATAAAGTAAATATTGAGTAATTATGTTTTTTCCTTTAACTTTTACTTTGTTACTTCGACAACTTGCTTGTGAGCAACTTCCCCTCGTAAAATCAAATTTTTATGACAAAAATTCCAATCGAAATATTTATTTTTCAAAACATTATTTTAACTTCGACAGAAGGCTTACGTGAGTCTGAGAAGCACATCACATATATGCTATTATTTATTTGTTCAAATGACACAATAATCTTTATATTGACACAATAGTCTTTATATTTCCGCTTGTTCTGATGGATAATCATTAAAAAAAAACATAATTTAAAGTTAAACACAAACCATTTGTTTAATTTTCCTCTCGTTAACTGGGTCCTGCAAACTCATGACCCACTTTGTTGAGCTCTTCCAGAGTGACCTTGAGATATTGCTAGGCCAGCCAGTGGACATGTCCTTGGTCTTCCTCCCAGTTCGTCACATCCTGAACGTTTCATCTAGTAGACATCCAGGCATCCATCCACTTTACTTGGGTTAAGATGAATGCATTTTTTGTTCATGTCGATTGAAGTTTAGAAGTGCAACACACCTGCATAAATATGCCACGAGCGCGAATACAAGAGGCAGTTTTGTGTAGCAACTGAATCTTTAATATTTTGTAAGATATAAAAATCTTCATCTTTATCATACAATAAGACACGCCACATTTAGCCAAAGGAACAATTCTTGTTTTGTTTAGTCTTTTTTTTTTGCCACCACACAAGAACAAAAACAACAGAATAATTCTGATTCCTTTTTTGAGGTAAGACAGCTCGTTGGACAAATACGCAGCCACACAAGTCTTCCCTTCTTTTATGCAAGACATTCGACATATTCCTCATTAAGTAGGCCATTAGGCACCGAGCTGAAAAAAAGGACCTACACTCGGAATCTGTCATTGGGAAATCCTTTTTAAAAAATGCTAAGTGGAAACAGCGCAGCAGTGCTTCAGGGAACATTTGTGTGTGTCATCTCACAGGCAGTAAGTAACTTGACAGATACACTAACCTCAAAAAGTTCGGGGTGTTTGGTGAAATTTCAAAATGCCCTACAACTTTACATGGGAATGTAATTTGACTGGTTGGATTTCACATCCCCTATTCCCACCCGAACCCTGAATATTGGTCAGTTCATGAATCAAGCTAGTTGTGAATTATGCCACAGAAAGACTTGAACAGTCACAAAAAGCCATAAAAGTGGATATTCTTGGGAACCTTCATGGATCAGTTATAATTTTTGCCATACAGCTTCAAATTGTTTAAAGAACAAATAGTCAAAGATTGAACATTTCACCTGAAAGAGCAATACCCTCACATTTTGTCGCGGGTGTAAAATGTGAGGAAATTGTCTTAACTATGGAGAAAAAAAGTTTGCTGGGCCTCCTTGGCAAAATGCTACGAGACCTTAGATTTATTTTTTTTTTAACAAGATCATCTCGCTCTATTTTCAAGCAACGTGCTTCCCTTGGACAAAAATTAACATCAAAAGCAACCAAGCACAAGAAACAGCAATCAAAATACAAACAGGGGAGGAGAAAAACAAAAACATAAAGCCAATATTAAAGGTTTGAGACTCTTTCACAGAAAAGCCACCAGTGTACAAGATTGAGTTGTCAAATAAAAGAAAAAAGGAAACGCCACACACTGCAAGTCATGCAACTGACACTGTAAAAGAAACAAGATTGACATGAACAAAGTTGGGACATTTCCCACAATCCCTAATGATCAGGCTGTACCTAAGCCAAAATAGGCATTTATGGCAGAAATGTGTATTTTAATATAGCTGTTCTTTTACTCGCATTATTAACCCCCCCCCCCCAAAAAAAAAGCCCCGAAAACAAACATATCGGACAGCACTGCGGCCACTGTGCTGCTGGCACAAACTGAGTTAGCAGCACAAAACTGCTAATGTAAAGCTCCTTTTTATGTGCGCACGCACACGCACAAAACAAAGCATACAAACATGCAGCAAACTGACCAGTGTTCAGTGATGGCTGAGCGAGCTGGTGTAGCATGGTGGTCATGCACGCACGCACACACGCACACACACACACACACATATGACAAACAATCGCCCCCCCTGGTCCATCTTTGGCTGGTCCACGACAATAGCGAACAGCTCGCCGTCACATGATTGGTGTTTTCAGGGGGGGGGGGGGGGGGGGGGTTCAGGGTCACAGTCAGTGTTCCTTGGCTGGTAGTGCCCTCCCGAGCGAGCTGGTTGGTTGGTTTGGGTGGCTATTCTTTTTCCCCAAGATAGGCTTGCGCGCAGTGCCTACAACGAGGTGGACGGAAGCTTCTTGACGCGCCGCTGGGCCAGGAAAGAGCTCTCGATGGGCTTGAGCTCAGGGGTGGGCTGCGAGGTCTTCAGAGCCGAGTACGTGGCTGCCATGGCGCCCTGGGAGACAAAACAGTTCTGTGCTAAGCAGGACTCTCAATGGTTGACATCCGAGCATCTTATTTATATTGTTAACTCATTTTCTGCCAATTTATTCAGGAATTGAAAATACGACGTAGAACGGCATTCCTGAATTGGTTCAGGGTTTTTTTTCACGCTTGGGTGCCGATAAAGTAATGGCCAGACCTGTGTCATTGTTTTGCCCCTTCCACAAGGGGCATCATTTCCTTTTTTTCTCATGTTAGCAGCTTCAGCTGTCGTTAAAGCACTATATAAATCAATGTGTATGTATTGCGTTGTATTTTGAACAGCTGCCCTCAGTTTAAGATCATATAATTTAGGAATTAACTCTTTTACTGACGAAGGAAGAGAGTCTAGGGTTTCTAACGCTGCATTGAATGTTGATGTAGTCCTAAAACTCAATATTCTGGTTTGGATTGGCTTTTCTCTTGGAGGGGTGTTGATAAAGTGCTGGTCAAACCTCTGGCAATGACTTTCAGTTCCACAAGGGGGCAGCGTTTGCCTTTTGTCCATGTTAGCACGTTGTTACAGATTCAGCTGTTGTTAAAGTGCTATATAAAGCTATAAGTATGTATTGCATTGTATTTTATACAGCCACCCCCATTTCAAGCTCAAATATGTCCAGACACAAATAACTTAAGAATTAACATTTTTTTTTTGATGAAAGAAGATCTATGGTTTCTTATGCTGCATTGAATGTTTATATAGTCCTTTCACTCAATATTCTGTGGGTCCTGGAATTTAAGTGAAAATGACAAAAACCCTGGCTATCTATCCAGATGGCTGGATCCATATTAGCTAGCTATCTTACGATCTATTAGCTATCTAGCCTTTTATCTATTTGAGTTATTCCGGGTTGAGTGAACGCTGGAGCGTGTGGCTGACGCTGCTCACCCACAGGAAAACTTATCCTGTGACTGTAAAGTGACCTTGAGAGTTTTAAAAGGTGCTTATGAATTAAATGTATTATTACTATTATTGTTATTATTATTATTACATTGTTTGACAGTGAATGAGTTCATACAGCTGTATCGGTGCAGTTTATCGTCACTGTCTAGTGCACACCCGCTATGTTATTTATGTATGAACTGAGCCCCAGTCACCTTAACCAGTTTCAGGTCCTGGTGCGGGAGTTGACTGTTGGGGAGTTTGTCCCTCTGGACGATCCACGGGTGCTTGAGGACCTGCTTGGCGATCAGTCTCCGATGTGGGTCCACGTGGAGCATCTTGGACACCAGGTCCTGTCGCAAGGAGAGCATTTTAAATACGAGTCGAACTCTCTGGAGCATATAGGTTCAGTCACACCTTTGCAGCGTCAGACACTGTATCCCAGTTGCCTCCGGACAAACTAAAGTGGCCGTTGCCTATCCTGTTCAGGATCTCATTAGGAGTGTCTTCAGGGCCGTTGGCGAATGGAGTAAAACTAGAGCAAAGGAGGAAGACAGCAAGGCCGTTTTAGGATGCAAATGACTATTGCAGTAATCCATCACAGTCAAGACTGAACTGTATTTACCCGGCCAGCATGGTGTACAGCAAGACTCCCAAACTCCAGACGTCACAACCTTCATCATAGCCTTGACGCTTCAACACCTACCAACAACAAATTATTTTTGCATGAGGGGGAAAAAAAAGAATAAAAATGTTGACAGGTGCGCTTTCGACTTTCTTCTCCAGTACAATACGTCTGTGTAAGCTGTCAGTCGTACAGGAGTGGTCCATCGATGAAGAGGTTTCTTCAGCCGTCATCTGTACTTGAAGGTGTTGGATGTTTCGCTCCTCATCCGAAAACCTTCGTCAGCGAACTAAAGCTGTGCTGGTAGCACTGGCCCTATATACAGTAGATCTCTAATGGACAGAAGTGGCAGTGCCAGACCTGTGCTGTGATAGGTCCCTGTGCCCATCCCTTAGACTTAGCCATGATAATGAGGTGATACCAGGGCTAATGGGGCAATCAGAGCCAGGCATAGACCATTTGTTAATCAGACAGAACAAAAGAAGTAATCACATTAGTTCAGGGAGTAGTCTACTGCTCCCCCAACCTTAGTGCAGGGACCTATACGAGCAGAGGTCAGGCACAGCCACCTTTGTCCATTAGGGATATATATATCGGGCCAGAGCTACCAGTACAGCTTTAGTTCGCTGACGAAGGTTTTCAGATGATAATAATAATAATATATTTCATTTATAAGCACCTTTCAAAACTCGAGGTCACTTTTCAGGCACAGCATAAGCCACACGCGCCAGCGTTCACTCAATCCAGAAGTGACTCAAGTAGGTACAAAGCTAGCTAACTAGCTAGCTAGTTGTTAGCTAATAGATAGCCAGCTAGACAGCTAGCTAGATAGCCAGCTAGATAGCATTTTTAGAGCATAGTTATATTTTTCTTTTTAGATGAGGAGTGACACGTCCGACACCTTCAAAGAAGTACAGATGATGATTGAAGAAACCTTTTCAGCGATCTTCAGTACAATATTCATTATTCAACGTGAACTATTCACAAGCTCGCGTACAGTGGCACCTTGGGATTTGAATGACCCGAAGAAACAGATATGTGAACACCAACCGTGGCGCAACACATGTAGACCAATAACATAACAATACATATTGGAATATATTCTTGATCCTTCACAAAAATGATTATTTTTATTACAATATGACAGCATTTTTAAATGAGCAATCGTGCACAAGATGTGCCAATTGCAAATTTCCCCATTGTGGGAAAGGCTTTCTGATTCTGATCTTACCTCAGGAGCCACAAAGTTGGCAGTGTAGCACGGGGTCATGAGTAAGCCATTATTGGCACGCAGCTGTTTAGCGAAGCCAAAGTCGCAGATCCGAATTGACTCCGGGTTCCCCGACTCATCCACATAGAGTATGTTGCTGGGCTTCAGGTCTCTGTGCACCACCTAAGTAAAAGGGAAAAAAATAGCTTCGGTTACCAATCTCATGAAAAAAAAAACATCAGCCTTCCAAAACGACTGCTGATTTTTGATTTAGAAAAAAAAAAAAACACTGCGAGTTACGACGCCAGCCAGCCTAATATGTTGCATCCTCACCCCCTGCGAGTGCAGGTACTCTACAGTCTTGGTGATGGTGTGCAACACAGCACTGGCTTCCCTCTCTGAGAAGGATTTCTGCTTGAGAATCCGATCGAGCAGCTCTCCTCCGCGCATCAGCTCCGTCACCAGGAACACCTGCTTGCCAGTGTCGTACACCTGCAACGGACACTGGAAGTTATTTTCTATCCGTTGAATATGGAGCCCATTTGTTCAGCCAATGACGATAGCGTGTGCGACTATCCTCACATCCTTCAGTGTTATGATATTGGGGTGCTGTCCATATCGAAGCAGGATTTCTATTTCCTCCGACGGGTCCGTGCTGGTCTTGTCAATCATCTGTCAATTGACCAAATATATAAATCCATAAATAAAAGAACAAATTGATCAATAAAAACATATGTAAATAAAATTACAATTAAAATTAAAAGTAGAATCAAATTTATAAAAAAAACAAAAACAATCAAAATCAAAATCGAATCAAAATCAAGTCAAAATTGAATCAAAATCAAATCAAAATCGAATCAAAACAGAATCAAAACAAAATCACATTAAAATCAAAATTGAAACCAAAAGGAAAACCAAAATCAAATCAAAATTGAATCGAATGGAATAAAATAAAATAAAATAAAATACAAAAGTTATAAAAATAAAAATAACATAAAATCCAATCAAATGGAATCACAATAAAATCACAATAAAATCAAATGAAATAAAATAAAATCAAAATAACTAAACTAATCTAAACTAAAATAAAAGACCAGGTCCAGATTTGAATTGTGATAGACTTGGCTGAGGTCAAGAGAGCCATTTAGCGAGTTACTCGTACTTTGACAGCGTATTCCGTGTTGGTGGCCTTGTGGACACATCGCTTGCAGACAGAGAAGGAGCCCATGCCGATGTCCTCTTTCAGCACATAGCCATCGCTGAACAACAAGTTCTTCCCATGTAGCTGCTGCAAATGGACAGTAAATAATTTTTATTTCTTTTTTTTTGTTTTGTTTTTATATCTATTGACTATCATTCGACGGAATAAAAGTACAAGTGATTATGCTAGTAGGTCTTGCAAGTTTGATGAAGTGTGTTTCATTTTAAAGGGACGTTTTCAAAATCACTCTCTTTGAATTATAGAACTCATTCTACCAATAATCATATATTGAAAAACACAAAACAGGTTTTCCGCACTATAAGGCACTTCGGTGTATGTGGCACACGTTCAATGAATGTCTTATTTTAAAACTGTTTATAGATGCAGACTTTCTCGTGTAACATGACTCCTCCTTCCTTCATGCTGCTCAAACAAATTACTGCAATTGCAATGTAGGTAAGCTCCAAAAGCTGGATGTCAGAGACCGAGTACAATATTATTTCCACAGTGCCTTCTCATACTTTCAAATGACTACCCACATACCTGAACCACTGGGTGTGGCGGAGGTTGAACAGGCTCAGTTGACCCTTCTTCCTCCAACAGACTCGATGCGATAAAGCTGAAGCCTCGGAATAGTTGGTGAGCGCCGGCACTCGGCGGCACCCCGGGAGAGTCTGCAGAAATGATTAGGATGAAAAATTTAATGATGTTCAAAAAAAAAACAAGAAAATGAATCATAATTATAAATTGTCCAAACTTCCAAAGTTTTATTAACCTTTCGGGGTGCGGGAGGTGAACTCGGAGTCAAAGTAGAACGTGTCATCTGGACGCGCCACTGCTGGTTTGAAAGGGGGTTTTACTTCTCTGCGGAACAGTTTCTGAAAGCAGTTTTCGAAAATGAATAAAAGATACACATGTACGATGGCTTAAAGGACAACCGACGTCTCCGGACAAGTTGTGTCCATAATTTGTAAAATCACTTCAAATGACCTCTACTGAGCGTATTTTACAAAGATTCCACGGCATAAATCATTTTTATTGGTGTTTTGCATTTGCCTAAAAATATCATACTGCGTGTTTTGGGTATTTTAGATGCTATAAAACGTTTTTCTGATGTCAGTTAAAAAACAAAAAAGTGACGTCGGTTGCCCTTTAAATAAAAGAACACACTCACATTCCAGTCAATGTTGGAAAACCAGCCATGACGTTTTATCTCCTCTGCTCCATCAGGACCCGATCCTATAGAGATACCATGAAAATCAGCAATATTTGAATACATTTATATTACTACACAGCCCCGTGTAATTTTTACATTTTATTTCTGCTTGATGCATGACCTGATTGATTCACCATTTTAAACCCGATGTCTTTTTTTGAATGAAAAAAAAAAATGACACTTAGGTGTGAACATTGTGGCACATCCAATTTAAAAGCCATTTTCATATTTACTTCACAGCAACTCTAAAAAGGCTATCTAGAGCCTATTTAATATCTTGACTGCATTCAAATAGATAACCGACCCAGTCTGTTGACGGGGTTCCTCTTGAACAGAGCTCTGAGCAAAGATTGCGCCTCCGCGCTGAGGAACTGAGGCATTCCCAGACGTGCCCTGCAAGAGATAAGTCAATCATAATCATCATCGTCGTCATCATCATTGTTAATACAAATGATGATAAGTAGGGGCACTCACTTGAGAATCATATTCATCGTTTCTTTGCGGTCTTTCCCATGAAAGGGCAGCGATCCGGTCAACATTTCAAACTGGTGGAGAGAAGATTCGGCTTTCAAGTCACATGTGGTTGGCATTATTGGACAATGGAATACACAGTGCAAATCTCTTTCAGCTGACATTTCAGAATAGGTTTAAAATGTGAGGTCGTTGTTTAGGATGAACAGCATTTTGGAAATTAACTTCATCTGCAAAGATGAGTGTATGTTTTGTATCGCAAGCCTTTGTAAGTAGTGCATTCCAAAAAAACTGACATTTTAATGATCACATACCAGGGGTGTCCACCCACATATCAGATGGGACATTAAACCCCCAAGTAAATCTTCAGACTTATTTGCTGTCCATTAGCTAGCTAGCTGGATTTCTATCTATTTGAGTTACTTCGGGGTTGAGTGAACGCTGGCGCGTGTGGCTGCCGCTGCTCTCCCACAGAATAATTTTATCCAGTGACTGTAAAGTGACCTTGAGAGTTCTGAAAGGCGCTTATAAATGAAATGTATTATTATTATTATTATTATTATTATTATTATTATTATTATTACTTCCCTTTCCTTACCATCAGTACTCCGAACGACCACCAGTCGGCGCTGTGGGTGTGTCCTACCCTGTTGACCACCTCAGGTGCCATGTACTCCACAGTACCACAAAAGGAGTAGGCCTTCTCGTGGTGGTCAATGCCCTCTTTGCACAGACCAAAATCTGGAAGACATCGAAGATACCTTTGCTTTTTGTATGGAAGAATAAACATATTAAGAATTCGAGGCTTCAGGGAGTCGTTTTGGGCACTTGTGACTTTTCTTACCAGTGAGTTTGATGTGACCTTCTTCATCCAAGAGAATGCTGGCAAAACAGCAGTAGGTCATGTTAGGAACATGACAAACATTACCCTTAAAAATACTTCAAGGTGGCTAGAATGTAAATTACAAGCATATGGATGAAAATAAGTGTAAAGTGGTCTTTGCGTATAACAGTTGAAAATCTGTTGATGTGGAAATAATCACAAGAGACTTCTCGACAGGCTCAGGGAAGATGGGTGATCACGGAGGGATTGCTTGATTAGCTTTTACTGCACAATTCAAGCCTTTTGTTGATTTGGATAACTAACTACAGGCAGAAATATGGGGAAAATAACAACAACAGAATGATGACACAGGTCATTTGCATATTTTGATCAGAGATGGCTTAATGTGTCCCTAAATTGATTTTTTGATTGTAACTCATTCACTGCCAGACGATGTGCAAAAATATATCCACTCCAGTGCTAGGGTTTTCGTCATTTAATCTCAAATTGCAGGAACTAGACAGAATATTGAGTTTTAGGACTACATAAACATTAAATTCAGCATAAGAAACCTTAGATTCTCTTTTTTCATCAGAAAGTTAATTGTTAGTTGTAAATTTCTCCACTGCAAGACTAATAAAGGCAAATCCAATCCAATCCCTAAATTGTATGGGTCTGGAGTTATCTGAGCTTGAAAGGGGGGCGGCTGTACAAAATACAATACGTACATATTGGTTTATATAGCGCTTTAACAACAGCTGTACCTGTAGCAAAGTGCTAACTGGGACAAAAGCCTATGCTGCCCCCTCATGGAAGAGAAAAAGCATTGCCAGAGGTCTGACCAGCGCTTTATCGGCTCCCCCGCAAGAAAAACCTAAACCTGAACAAATTAGAGAATGGCACTCCTTACATACTTGGCATACTTTTCAATTCCCGAATAATTTGGGAATGGCGGCGAATGACTTAAAAATATTGATTTTCTTCTCATACATCAGATTTATTATTTTTTGCTTGTTTAATGTTTAACTTCTGTAATATAAAAGTTGCCATGCCTTATCATTTATAGTTATGGCATTTCAGAAAATAAACCTGTTGCTTAGCCTTAATTTATAATTACGATGAAGATGTTTAAACAATGAATAAATAATGGACCAAATTGTCATTGTGTTTTTATTACTACTACGATGGAAATTGGAAGTGCTTGCAAAATATCATTTGAAATCCTAGCAAAAAGTGTGAAAATGTGTGCTATAGAAGCTCGTGATACCCCATATATTCATATTCGAGCATTCAGAAATTCTTCTATTTGCAGATTTAATTTGTTATTGCGATTCTATTCCGCTTTTGTGCACAAAAACTCACATTGATGACAGTTTTGACATGGCTAATGTAAAAGTACTGCCGTGGCGCCATATTTTGGGATGTTCCTTCCAAGGAAATACTGCATGTGGAAGTGAAAGGGATGACCTTCATTTCATCTTACAAACCTGCGAGAAAAATATTTAATAGCTACTACCCTGTCAGACACCTTATATTGCTGTAGCGTATTGAGATGTGAAATTGAGGTAATAGCATGTCCCGGCGCATTTAAATGTGGAGTGATGTCACCGTCATCGAGGAATCACATGAACTCAATCATTAAATATGCTTCTGGGTTATTGAAAATATGACATATTTTACTTTTCAGGCTTCAGGTCTCTGTACATGATGCCCAAGCTGTGGAGGTGGTCGAGGCCCAGCGCCAGCTCAGCAAGATAAAACTTGACATCCTCCTCTGTGAACATCACCTGTGAGACACGCACGGATGGAAAAAAGGCTTCAGGAAGGATGACGCATAAATACACGACATGCAGCATCAACACAGGAAGTCCTACCTCTTTGGACAGTCGAGTGAAGAGATCGCCTCCTCGCAGGAAGTCCAGGATCAAGTAGAGTTTCCCTTCAGTCTGGAAAGCTGAAATTTAGATGTAGAATGAACCCTTGGTCATAGTGTTTTAACAATGTTTTTTTTTGGCGGTTAATGCCTAATCTAATGGGTTTTTTTTGGAAGTGAAAAAAAAAAAAAAAAACAGTCCGAGTCCAACAACGGGGGTCCACTGCAAGGTTTATTTTGAATGGCACTTCACTGTATGTAAATATTAAACATAATGAAAGAGAATGTACAAATATAAACTGGTATTCTAAAGTCTAATTCCTGTACAGACTGCAGTAAAGTAGCCAAGCGAGGCCTTGTCACGTGAAAAGAAGAAAAAAAACATGTACTGCCGTTTACTGTAAAACCTTATGAAATCATCACTCTTGAATGCAATCTTCGCGATACAGCAGAGAAAACGCGATGTGAGTGGGTGGTTAAACGAGGCGACGGAAGAAATTGCCAGATCTGAGGCTGACTGACCGTAGTGCAGCTTGACGATGAACGGGTGGTTGACATCTGCCAGGATGTTTCTTTCCATCTTGGTCCTCACACGATCTCTCACTGGTGATGAGGACAAAAAAAAAACACATAACTATCTGATATCAATGAATTTCATTCAATAATTTGACAATAAATGGTGTTTTCTTTTTTTCCCCCCTTCTTTTATGTGGCTGCTTGACCGCAGCGTACCCTCGAATGCGCACAACTGTTGGCACAAGCCAGGCAAGAACTGTGCAAGGTTATTGGTGAGACATGATAGATTCACAGATAACTAAAATAAACCGATGAGCATTTAGGGTTGTTTTGACTGCACATCTGCGGTGTGAGAAAAACAGCGCAAATTGAATAAGGAAGCGGTTTCTTCTCTGCTCAAGTCCTGTTTTATATGGGTCACTCCCTTATTGAGTAATACAAATCAAGAGTTGGAAAGGGCAAGTTATTTTTTGTCTAAATTAGATAAAAAAAACACATTTTATTTATATATATTTATCGAAAGGTACAGAGATAGCTAGATAGATACAAGCTAGATATCTAGCTAGATAGATAGTCCCATATTGAGTAATACAAATCAAGAGTTGGAAAGAGCAGGTTAATATTAGTCTAAATTAGATAAAAACTTCCCATTTTATTTATATACATTTATAGATAGGTACATGGATAGCTAGCCAGATAGATACATGGATAGCTAGCTAGATACAGTAGATACATGGATAGCAAGCTAGATAGATACATGGATAGCTAGCTAGATAGAGAGATAGCTATATAGCTAGATAGCTGGATAGATAGTCGATAGCTAGCCAGCTAGTTAGATACATGGATAGATATCTAGATACATGGATAGCTAGCTAGATACAGTAGATACATGGATAGCTAGCTACATAGATACATGGATAGCTAGCTAGATAGAGAGATAGCTATATAGCTAGATAGCTGGATAGTCGATAGATAGCTAGCTAGCTAGATACATGGATAGATATCTAGATACATGGATTGCTAGCTAGATACAGTAGATACATGGATAGCTCGCTAGATAGATACATGGATAGCTAGCTAGATAGAGAGATAGCTATATAGCTAGATAGATAGTCGATCAGGGGTGTCAAACTCATTTCACATCGTGGGCCACATATGGCCTCGGTAGATGTCATGTGGGCCAGATATTGAAAATTATACCATACATGCTATGATTAACCAAATATCATTCCTTCAATACCAAAACTGGTTCAAAACACACCAAGCACAAATGTTCCCCACGCATTTCTGTCAAAAAATATGACGTGGTCCATTTTTTATTGAAATTTTTACATTCCTTATCTACTTTTCTCTGTGTTGAAACCGTGGCTGAAAAAAAAGATTGCAGTTGAAAAAAAACAGCTGTTTTCTCCTACGTTGATCGAAACAATACCACTCTGCCCTCTAGTGGACAATCCTTGAATTTGACGGGCCGTCTGTTTGACACACCTGAGCTAGATAGATACATAGATATCTAGCTAGCTAGCTAGATAGCGCGATAGCTACATAGCTAGATAGCTAGATGAATAGTCAGTCAATGGGGACCAAGCTATTTATGGCATGGCGGTCGACATTGTTTACATGTTTAATGACTGAGGTCATTTGAGCACTTACGCCCCCCCCCCCTACTTCGATAACACCATTCATTGTCAAGATGCTCTCTTGTACCTTTGAGCGTGGCCTTCTTGAGGACCTTCATGGCGTAGAGCTGGTTGTCATCAGGAGGGGTCACCTTGCGCACCAGGAACACCTCGAGTATGCGAGACACAAGCAATGTCAGGAGTGAGCGGCAAAGGACTGCAGAGGATGAAAAGAGAACTAACTTCAAGCTCATGTGTGAGTTACCTTCCCAAAGGAACCCTGACCCAACACTTTGAGCAGTTCAAAGTGAGACGCATCTGCTTTTTCTGAACCCTCTTTGACCACATGGGTGATGTTGATTTCCTTGATTTCGCCATCATCCTATACATATGAGGGTGAAAATTTTCTAATCAAATAAAAGCTGTCCAAAATGCACCAGGTAATTCCCAGACGTAAAGAATTTTGAACGTGTTGTACAGGCATGGCTAGGTGGTAGGTAAAGATGGCCTCCCTCAAGTAACATTAGCAAGAACATTTTATTTTTCAACATTTAGGTCCCGTTTTTTTTTTCAGACTAATATGAGTCCTCAACCACTGATGTCTCAACGATACTATACTATAACCTTATAAACTATAACCGAGCAACTAATACCTATACTTTGACAATAAAGCTGACTTTGACTATACTGTATATATATACTATACTGTAAATGTATAGATCATTTAAAATCCAAAATAAGCAATAGTATGGCTATTTATTATGTCATTTGGCATCTATAGCCCCGCTTTGTTCAGCGGAAAGGTCGGTGCTGTTGGACAGCCCGTGGCTGGATGGATGCATGGCTTGAGGAGCCCGCGATGAGGAGAAAGGAGCGTCGCTGATGCATATGTGGATGCCGTGGCTTGGAATTGAAGTGGATTTATGTGGAACAGGAGATGTGAGATCTTTTCGTCAATGGATGGTACAGCTTCATATTTGTTGTCAACATTTAGCTTCTAGCAGTCGTGCGCATTCCACCACAATGTCCCTGATCCACTGGTGAAAAGGACGCTTTGATCTAATCCGCTTCATGCAACAAGGAGGATGCAGAAAGTGCTTAAAAGTGAATGACTGTCTATAATTTAAGGTTTTGTTTTTTGTTGTTGTTTTGACTTCAACATGGCAGTGTGAAAGTGGCTGCCTTTACAGCTGGTCTATATTTTGTTTTTCTACTTCTTCCTTTCCTAACTTTGCTGCTGTGAAATGTAAATTTCTCCACCGAGAGACTGATAAAGGCTAATCCAATCCAAGATGGTGCAGAAGAAGTGATGATGCAAACACAGGAAAGGAGCAGACGTCAGTGAATGAAAATGAGATATTTTCTCAACACGTGTCCAAAATGTCTTACCTGGGCACTAATCTGGGCAAAGTCCTTCTCTATCCATGTGATATGACACTTGTTCTAAGTGGTGTTGGAATGCAGAGTTCACATTATTATGAGGTTGATGATAATGATTGTGTGGCTTTTTTTCATCATTGAGCAAACACACACGCAGGTGACATAGTGAGGCAGGGGGTGGTAAGACAGAACAGGAAAAGACAGAACAGGAAGTAAGTCACCCCCGGCCACCACCACCACCCCGCATCCCCCTTTTCGGTTCTCTCATCCTTACGATGACTTCACTTCCTTCCGGCTACATAAGCTCAAACTGCAAGAAGAAGCCGCCATGCAAAGATCGGCTTGTCGCCAAAGTCAAACACACATAATGGCATCGGGGCAGGGAACACCCCCCGAAACACAGTACGAATTTCAGAATCTACATCATTGTTCCGTGTAACTGCAGTAACTGGAGAAACTAGTGTACAATGTAACTACTCCTGTAATGAGATTTTATTCCAATCCATTTATTTATTTATTTATTTATTTATTTATTTATTTGCCGTATTTTCCGGTGTATAAGGCGCACCCAAAAGCCTTGATTTCCTTCAAAAGATGGCCTGCGCCTTAAACACAGGTACGCCTTATATGTGAAGTACCATATTTCCATTATATAAGGCACACCAGAGTATTAGGCGAATCCCCCAAGGAATGGTGTATTTTCAAACTTTTTCCATATACTGTATGAGGCGCACCTTCAATGAATGGTGTATTTTCAAACTTTTTCCATATATAAGGTGCACCAGATTATAAGGTGCATCTTCAATGAATGACAGTAGTTGCGAGAACTGTTGTGCCTCAAAATTACTGTATTTTATGATTATATGGCGCAACCAAAAGCCTTAAATTTTCTTCAAAAGATGACCCTGCGTCTTACACGCCTTATATGTGAAGTAATATTGAGCCACAACAGGTCTTCGCAATTACTGTCAGCAGCCACCGACTCAATTTCCCCTTGTAAATGAAGAAGTGCGTAACCCCAGCCTCTACTGTAGCGCCTTATAACAGGTGTACCTTATGTTTGGAAACTTCTATATATTTACATATTATATTTGGAAAACCTCTCATTCATTGAAGGTGCGCCTTATAGTGTGATGCGCCTTATACTGTATATGGAAAAAGTTTGAAAATACAACAGTCATTCGGGGTGTGCCTTATACACCGGAAAATACGGTATTTATTCACTTATGTATTTGGTTGGTTGGTTAGATGCATACTTAGTGTGTTGGTTAGATACTTGGCTTGTTCGTTGGTTAGTCAGTTAGTGTGTTGGTTAGTTAATTACTTAGTTTGTTGGTTTGCTAGTGAGTTACTTAGTTGGCTGGTTAGTTATACAATTTTCATCAATGGAACAGTTGAAAAATGGCCACAACTCCATCCTCCGCAGTCTAAGCTCAATCATAATCATTTGTGAACCAGGAAGTAGGCTGATAAGTGACAAATGTCCCCATATCACACATATAAACACAAAGACACATACAGTTATACGACTGGATCAAAGTTAGCATTTCTCACGCAAAACATGCTGAAATGTAATCAAAATACAACAACAACTGAAGTGCCACTTGCCTCTCCCATGCGTGTTTTGGGGCGGAATAGGAACCTCCACATGTCCAGATATTTCCATGTCACTACGAGCCAGCAGGCACCGCACCACCTTTACAAGCCCGCGACGTTTGAGTTGGCCAACATGTTAAATGTGCGTTAGCTCACTGGCTTTGCACACACACTCGCCAAAATGGGAAGTGAGGTTTTTCGCACCTAAATGTGGTGTGACTGGATTAACGACAATTGGTCGCAAAAAGGAAGGTTTATACACCAGAGGAACATCCCGGGGCAAATGTCTCATTTCTGAATGTGCTTTTTATTTGGTAAAACAAACATGTCGATGCTCAAAAAGAATCAAATGTACACGTGAAATAGAAATACAGATATGAGTCATTTTTGGGGAGTTTCTCCTCCCCGATTAACCATGCACATGACGAAAAAACACCAAGGAAAAAAATCGCGTGCGAGGCATAAGGGGCCAGATGCCACATTTTGACAAGAAGCCTAAAAGCAGAGACGAGGTTGGCCAAGTAAGGGCATGCTCACCATGTTAAATTGTAAACTCAAGAGCGTATGTTAGTGCTAATCAAACCAAGCTTGGCACATAGGAGACACTGTACAGGAGCGCGAGTCAATTTTGGTCTCGCAGTTTGCGGCTTAATAGTACATCAATAACATACAATTACGACATTTATCTGCGGCAGTCTGAGATGCAGCTTCCTTTTTTTTCTGCATGTTTTCAAGCCGTGGCAGTTAGAAAACTCAGAGCAGCCAAGAGGGCCATTAAAGTAAACGCAAAGAACAAGATCATATAAACATGCGGCCAAACACTGCCTAAAAAGTCCAGACTGGACTTTCTCAACACGGAAATCAAAAGAAGTTGGGCCTGCTCAATAGAATATAATGAATTATGAATTATATACGTACATTCATTGAACCAAATACCGATACGGTGAATGAGGATGTCAATGTTGGCAAGAGAAATTGTTTGTTTTTGGAATTGTAAAAATTATAAATAAATAAAATGACATGCAAAAATGTGTCCACTCCACTGCCAGGGTTTTTTTATTGTCAGTCAAATTCCAGGACTCACAGAATATTGAGTTTTAGGACGACATAAACATTCAGTGCAGTGTAAGAAACCTTTGGCTCTCTACTTTCATCAGACAAAAACAGTTAATTCCCAAATTATATGGGTCTGGACTTATATGAGCTTGAAATGAGAGTGTCTGTGCCAAATAGAATGCAATACATACATATTGGTTTATATAGCGCTTTAACAACAACTGAAGCTGGAACAAAGCGCTAACATGGGGAAAAAAAGTGAAATTCTACCCCCTTGTGGAAGGGGAAAACATTGCCAGAGGTCTGGCCAGTGCTTTATCGGCACACAAGCAAGAAAAAACAAAACCTGAACTAATTCGGGAATGGCGCTCTACATCATATTTTATATTCCTGAAAAAAATTGTGAATGGCAGTCAATGAGTATATATATATATATATATATATATATATATATATATATATATATATATATATATATATATATATATATATATATATATAAATTTATCATCATCATCATCATCATAAAATATAAATAATTCATTTGTTTGCAATTGTCAATTCCTGATGATTTCGACTTTCTGGAAACGCTCAAGTCACGGTGGTTGAGTATATCACAACACTCCAAATGCTGACATGGTCAACATTCAACCTGCCAGGAGAAAGAGTAGCCTATTTTCTTTCACTAGAAATGTTTGTCTCTAGATTTTTTGTTCTTTGGTAATCATCAGAAAAATACAAATTGGTTTCTGACTGCTGTTTTCTGTAAAGAACGAGCGACTTTGGTACGAAGTAATGCGATGAAACACAAATTACACACACAAAAACCACCAATTGACTTTTGACGGCAAATTCCAAATTAGAACAACTTGCAAGTCGACCAACAGGACTATAGAGATTTTGTCAGACTTCAAATGTACTTGGAGTTCGTTCCAGCACTCCTAATTGAAACAATCATGTGTGAAGCAAGCTGACATTGACCCAATGCTGTCAAGAAAGCTGATATTGCGGGTGTGTCTTAAGTCCAGACACTTGCGCAGGCTGGCACCAAGACATGTCAGGTGAGAGGAGTTAATGTATCTGTATTCGTCAGTGTGAAACGCTGCACTCGCCAACAAACGCCTCTACCCTGATCCTTGTCCTATTCGCCGCCTTTCCAAGGGCTCCAGAGCAAAAAAATACAACTACCACATGTTTTATCAAACCAGAAAAAACAGAAGGAAATATGGAAACATGAAGCAAACATCATGTCACAATGACGATGAGACAATGTTTGTACCAGATTTTTCGGTGTATAAAGCGCACCTTCAATGAATATTTTTTTTCCAAATGTATCATATATAAATATACCAAGGTTTTTCAACTATAAGGCGCGCCAAATCATGAGGTGCTATTGTAGAGGTTGGAGTCACGCACTACTTCTTCTATAGGGGGAAATGGAGTCGGTGGCTGCTGACAGTAATTGAGAGGGTTGTTGTGGCTAAAAGGACAACCGATGTCACTTTTTTGTTTCTTAACTGACATCAGAAAAACGTTTTTAGCATCTAAAATACCCAAAACACGCAGTATGATATTTTTATTCAAATGCAAAACACCAATAAAAATGACTTAAAGTGTCCAAAATCTGCAAAAAAATTGAGCTGCGAATTGGGCATTTTGAGAAAGTCTCGCCCCCGGTTCGAGACATCACGCCAAGACGTCATGCATTGCTGGAGAATCAAAACAATGGCTACAGATTCAGGGAATATGCTTTCTTGTTACACATCCAGTTATGAATATGATTCAAATAGTTCTGAAGAGGAAAGCATACATTTGTTTGCAATCGATTAAAGAATTTATTCCGTGTCATTTTGAGGCATCTGGACTGCAATGTAGCGTCCCAGAAAAGAGGCAGAAAAAATGGCGACCAGCTCGTGTGAGGAATGAATCAGCCCGTTTCCACAGGCTGATAAATTCCTTCCATGGAGCTTGGACGCCCTCTTCTGGCCGTGTTTGGGTGCAACATGAGGTGCTATATGCGGTGGAATCTTATTAAAATACGCTCAGTAGAAGTCATTTGAAGCCATTTTACAAATAATGGGCACAACTTGTCGGGAGACGTCGGTTGTCCTTTAATATTACTTCACATATAAGGCACCTGCGTATAAGGCTCAGGGTCATCTTTTGAAGAAAATCAAGGCTTTTGGGTGTGCCTTATACACCGGAAAATACGGAAGTTGGAAATTATTTTAAGTGCAATGGCGACGGCATCAGCTTGTGAACGTCATATGACCAAACTTATGATTGGTTGCTACCTGAGAAACTCTGATTTAATTTTTGTTGTACAGCAAGTTTTTAGAAGGATAACAATGTGTGGATTTTGCTGCTTAGTTTATTTGTCATTGTTTAGAAAATAAGTCAAATAAACTTCCACTTTAACACTTAGCCGAGTTATTAGATTGGGACTCGCGAGGCACAGATCCTCAAAATCAGGTGACTTGGACACAGGTTCAGAAAAAGAGTAGTAGGAAGAGGAGGAAGGCAAGGCAACAGTGCAGACAGTTCGCCTGCACCAAACGCAAACCTCCAAACATTAAATCAAGGCGCTTTAATAAAAGCGTAGCCCGAAGCGGTTGAAAAGGAGATTTCAACGGCATAGGGAAGTCATAACAGGAGATAAAGGGAGGGGGGAGTTAAGTCAAGGATCTAAACGACACAGCTGCTCGCCGCGTTGCACTGCATTAAAAGCCATCAAGTATTTACCTCTTACTGCTTAATCTCATTCTCGACATCCTTTTCAGTCTGATACTCTGCTCTTTGGAGACTAGACTCTTTATTATGAATGCTTGCATACTAGAAAATACAGGACACAACCTCTGCCCTTTTATACCTTCCAGGAAGGCCAAATATTCATCTGTACAATCACAATGGCGACAGATACAGTACCATACCCCAGCAAATTTCCCCATTGTGGGATGAATAAAGGTTTTCTGATTCCCAATGGAGAACTACAAACACAACAAAGCACAAAAAACAAAGGACATATTCTTCCACTCATTCATGTGATTCCTATAATCTCCAGACTTGGTCGGACAGTTCAGGCAGGAAGCGCTTCAATGACAAGTCTTCAACACTTTGACCCCTTTGGTGTAGTCTACAACAAAATGTTAATACCATTCATTTAATAGGATGGTGCATCTGCTTTCCCATCCCCACGGGCCACGCGGGCCGGGCATAGATCGGCGAGTGACAGCTGCAAACGGACAAACAGGCCACGTGATTGACCAAGAAATTTCCACGGAAAAGTCACAGGAAGTGTGCACAGGATTAGCGCGGATGCTACAGGAAATCCTCTGTGGGCAATCTGGAATATTAATAGTGTGACTACGAGGATTGCAGAAAGATGAGAGGCGGGTCAGTATGGATGGAGGGAAGGATGGTGATGATGAGAATATTGAGTTTAAAGGAAGCTAGAATGGTGCGGTGGCGATTTAGAAGGAAACAATGACATCACAAAATGAACTCTTCAATTGATCTCAGATTCTATAATTTACTATTTTATTTTTCTTTGAACAATCAGACTGAAATAGCAACCAAAGCTTCCACTTAGCAACCTCTCATCTCATGTTCGGGGACACCCCCAGTTAAAAAAAATCAATAAAAAATAGGATACACAACAAGGCTATGTCCTTCTTATGAATTCATAATACAACACCTATGTTGAACAATTTTGTACAGATATTTACTGAGGCTTTCAGCAACAACTAATTGGTAGCATCATTGACTTGAAAGAGTGTTTTGAAAAGGGCCATTAAAAAAAAGTGTGTCATTTGAAATTACAGGTGTCAAAGTCATGGCCCGGGGGCCAAATCTGGACCGCCACATCATTTAATTCAGCCCATGAAAGCAAATCAAGCATGTCACAAATACCATGGTGCTTGCTAAAGTCCGAACCAAAATGTCAAATTGTCGCATGTAAACAATACAATACATTCTAATTTATATAGCGCTTTCACAACAGCTGCAGTTGTAACAAAGCGCTTCACATAATAATCAACACAAAGCAAAATAATAAACACTAAAGGAACATAGAAACATGGACAGTTGTGCAATCTTAACAACTTTATAATAATAATAATAGATTCCCTCATGTACTCTATGATGTTTGAGTACAAGACAAACACAAAATGAAGCAGTTCTAGATGAAAGAGGATGAAAGCCTCCTTTTCACCAGTGGATCAACGATGTAATGGTGAACCACAATAACAGTCATAATAATAATAATAATAATAATACATTTCATTTATAAGCGCCTTTCAAAACTCTCAAGGACACTTTCTCGACTTTAGATGTGAAAACTAGTGATTCATTCATTTGTGTGCGTTCTGTATGTAATATGTGGAGGAGTGGAAACATACTAATGATTTCCTGAA